>NC_033621.1:16441625-16460258 GCF_001540865.1 Ananas comosus
TTGTGCTCACAATCATGCAATATCAGACATTTCATCATCTACTTTCCCTAAAAATGCATTGCCAACAATATATAAACAATGCTTCAAAGAATGACACATTAGGCAATAGAGAGAATTTCAATGAGTTTGAGAAGCACCACCACACCTTGTAAGGTCTCTTTAGGTGCTCCGACGATTTTCTCGGGTTTTTAGATCCTTAGTTCTTTACCTGCGGCAAAACGAAGCCAACTTAGGCCATTTTGCCATAACTTTTTCATGCTTTTCGTAAACGTTAATCCTGAGCGACCAACCGTCAGAAATACCCCCAATTTAGTTTTTAGAGGGTCAATTGCACTTAGAAACCTTCATGAGCAAAAGCCCCAATTTGGGTGCCCTAGCTCCAATGTACATCAAAACACTAGGGTTTGATCTCTTTGAGAAGCAAAAGTAGCTTCACTATACTCTAAATAGTCCACTAGAACCATTCTTAGGCTTTCAAAACCCTAGATTAGATTTCACCATTAGAGGTGCGGGTGAAGCCTCACCTTGAGCTCAACCATGGTTTTGATCTCTAAAGAAGCAAAAGAAGCTTCAAAACTCTCTAAACATTTCACTAAATCATTCTAGGTCACTCAAACCCATTTTAGGGCTCTATTTCCTAAGATTAGGGTTCAAAGCTTACCTTGCAAGCTCTTCCTTCTTGCACTAGAGAGGAAGAGATGAAGCCCCTTTTGCTCTTTGGTCTTCTTCTTCACTTTCTTTCTCTTTTTTCCTCTTTTCTTCCTTTCTCCTTTTCTCTTTTTCTTCTAGAGAGAGAGCAGAGGAGAGAGAGTGTGAGAGGGTGAGGAAATGAGAGAAATATCTCATTTGCGCTCATACATAGGTATTTAGGTTGCCAAAATGCAATAAAACCCCTCAACTTTCGCTTTAATACGCTGCCGAACTTGGACTGACTGTCGCGCAGGCAGGCGGGACCGGTCTTTCCTTCAGGGACCGGTTCCCCGAACGTTGTCCAGCGCAGCCAGAGCTGCTGCGGCAGTGCAACCGGTCTTTCCTTGGGGGGACGGTCTCTGGGGACCGGTCTCTCAGACAGAGACCGGTTCCGAGAGCTGACCTTCCAGGGGCTTAGCCAATTTTTTGGCTGTCTCATTTCATACGCGTTCGGGGAACGGGTCTCTCCCACCAGGGACCAGTCCCGAGAGCTGAAAATCTACAGCTTCGCAGAATTTGATTCTTTAGCTCTCCGAAAACCTTTCCACAACTCACTTTGATCATTTTACACCTTCGGACTTTCCGAAGTGTTCCATCCTCGCACTTTGGTCAATTTGACTAAAGTTCGACATTTTTATTTTCCGAATTTCGGTATATTACATGGAGATGGTGGTTCTTGATGATGATGCAATGATGATGCACTTAGCTTAGTTATTTTTAGTCTTGATGATGATGTCTTGATCTTGATAATGATGTATTTAGCTTTGATGCAGCATTTTGTTTAGTGAACTTTAGATGAACTTTGTTTAGTTAGTGCTTTAGGTGTTTGATTATGAACTATGATTGATGCTTTGTTTGACTTTGATACTTGAATCTTGATTATGTTTTGAGAATGTTTTTGCAGGAATAAATTCAAGACTTCAAGACTCCATGTCTAAAGTCATAGAGTTTGTATTAAGATTATGAAAATTGTAATTTCGTTTATTATGGTCGATCATGCAGGATTATCGATTTGGTGCATTGCGATGATCTTTTTTTATTATTTTTGTGTTGTGTACGAGTTATTAGTATATTTTGTCGACGAAATCGCCAAAGGGGGAGATTGTTAAGGATTTTATTAGGTTGGCGAATTTCGTAAAGTTGCGTTGGAGGTCTTGAAGAGTTGATAGCGAGAAAGTTTTTGACGAAAAGATTCAAATTGAGAAAATAAGATTATTTCGAAAGCTCGATACCCAGGTATAAAGGAAAGATCATTTGTGGTGAATATACCTAATTAGACTAAGTTCAGAAGGCTTAGATTACTTCAAAAATTCTTTACTGAACTTTTCTGAGTGTCTGGAACGCGGTCCCTGAGGTCAAGAGACCGTTCCCCTAAGGTCCTCACTGCTTGAACCTTGATGCACACACGCGGTCCCTGTGATGAGAGACCGGTTCCCGAACATGGTTGTTTGATCGCGCAGCGAGGGAGCGGGACGGTCTCAAGCTTGAGAGACCGGATTCCGAACGTTGGGATTTTTGTCACGCAGTGAGGGACGGTTCCTCACTTGAGAGACCGGTCTCTCACAGACCGGTCTCTCGAGAAGAACGGTCTCTGAGGACGACCAGAGTTTTAAAAAAGGACTTTTTGCAATCTAATCTACTTCTAAGTCTTCTAAACATATAAAATAGACTATGTGGGTCATCAAAAAGTTCAAGGCTCTGAATATTTCACATATTCTAAACCCTAAGAACTTGTTTTTCCGTTTCATGTTTCGATTCACATAACCAGTTTTTACAATCAACAATCGCTTGATTCTTCGTTTTTACTCGATAATCATACGAGAATCAAGTAGATGTTTGATTAAAGGTGAACCCTAATAGCTTAGGTATTAAAAGGTCAAATCATCCACACATCTTCGATTCTACAAGCTCCGGAAGGAGGTTCGCGCGCTTGGATCTCGCGTGAAGCCGAGGATTCGGTGGTACGCTTCAAGGAATTGAGGCGTTGACGCTGCGAGGAGTTGCAGCAAGGTCGATTGGTGGATTCTTTATCGAATCAGAGGACTGGATAAGATCATCAACTAGCGGAAATTGGTAAATGAGTGTGATGTTTTGGTCAAAATCACTGTTATCGTGTTTTCTTATGGATTTCTCTGCGTGATTGGTCCGGTGGTGTTTTCACTCCGATTTGGAGTTTTCCCACGTTAAATTCTCGGTGTGCCTTTTATTTTCCGCTATTTGTTTTATTTGCATCTAGATTTTTCGAGTTTGCCGTTTTTAACACCTATTCACCCCTCTAGGTGTTATTTACCTTTTAGGATTCCTCGGGATCCATATTTACATATAGACCACCATTTTTGTATATTTATTACCTTGTGTATAGATATCTGTGATTGTATTTTACCTTATGGATTGTGCTAAATGTTTAGCTCTTTATTATTACTTGTCAGTAGAATTTAGTTGTGGTATGCTCTGATATCCCTAGATGCTGGTTTAATTTGCTTTATTTATCACTTTATTGTAGACGGCTTATATGTTGTAGGCATATGGGCGGGTCTGGACACGCACCAGAGCGGGCTTCCGCTCGGGTCTCGGGGTATGACAGAGCGTCTGGATCACACAACAAGGTGAGCACCGTGTAGAGGATTCTGACGATCATTATATTTCAAAGAAACCTGAGTTATCTAACACCGAATTGACTTGCCGAAAAAGCAAAAGAAGAAAATTGTCAAATAAATCGAACATGAGCACTATGTAAACGGCAGATTCAAGGCATCGTTACCTGAAACACAGGGGAGACGAACTAGCACCTACGCCTAGAGTGTATCCGTGCTCACAAGCGGATAGTCATCGGAGGCGCCGGATTGCCGGGACAGCGCTTCGGCAAGATCATGGCCTACAAGTCAAGTAGGGGTAGCAGCAAGGAAATAGCATCAACCAGGGTTAGCAAGCCAGAGGGAGGGTTGGGAGAACTATGATGGGGACACTAACCAGCAGGGGGAGGCCGTCGGAGGTTCGGCGGATGGCGGTGGCGCTTCAAGCCACGCTGCGCTAGACAGCAGCGACCCAGATTAGGCGGTGCAGGCAACAGTGGCTGCAACCGAGAGAAAGAGAGGAGAGGTTTGACCACTATATATTATATATATTATACAGAGAGAAGAGAAGATGATTTAATCTCTCTTTTTCCTTGCCAGAGGCTGGCCGGAGTACGATGCGGCACAGGGGAAAGGTGGCGACTCTTGTCAGGATGAAGGAAGAGGGAGGGGGTGGTGTACTGGCTAGGGTAGGGCTAATCCCCAATAAACACCACACCACATACACACACACACACACACACACACACGTATATATATATATATTATATTAATATATATATATTACTATATATATAGTATTAGAGAGAGAGAGAGAGAGAGAGAGAGAGAGAGTCCGGCTAGAATACAATCGATAGCACCAAGGACTTGGTGCTATCAAGTTTTTCACTGTTAGATTTAACTATTTGATTATTTTTATCCGTTAGATTATACTATTCAACCAACCACCCGCTCAACCCTAAGGGGCCCACATCATCCTAACCGCACATTTTTCAATCCAGGGGCTAAAAATCTACTAGCACCAATAGCTTGGTGCTATTGATAGTTGTAACACACTGAACTTTAGCAAATTGCAAGATTCGAGTGTTTGATCTGTGCTCGGAGCTTTTCCAGGTTTTCTGGAGAGTCGTTGACAGTGTTCTTACTTGTGACTCGTATCCCGAGGAACAAGAGTGAAAACTTAGCACCAAAATCTCAAAATTTCATATTTTGGACTGCTCTTGGGTTGGATTCTACGAGGCTGCGTACCAGTACTGCATTGGCCGAATACCGGTACTGGACCTGGTACCAGTACTACATCGTGCTGGTATCGGTACCCAGTGTATTTTTCTGCTTTGCCGAAGCTCGGGTTTGGCAGCTTTGTGACCTGGTACCGGTACTCTTTCCCGTGTCACCGGTACGCAGTGCTGCGTGCAAACTGCAGATTTTTTAGGGTTCTTTTTGGAATTATAGCAACTCTTTATATAACCCCACACCCTCTCTAGGGTTCTTTTATGCTACAGCCAGAGGTGAAGGGAGGTAAGTTCTCGTCCATCGCTCTCTAGTTTTCTCCCATTTCTTGTGGGATTTCATGGGTTTGATCTCTCTTTTCCTCTCCCATTTGCATGTTGTTTGCTTTCCACCCTAAAGAAGCTTGGTCATTGAGGGATCGAGCTTTGTTTGTGGATAGATCTCCAACCCTAGCACCTTCTAGCTTGGCTTGGAGTTTGTGAAGAAGGTTAGTAACCTCTCTATTACATTTTGTTGTAGTTTATGCTTGGATTTTGGATGAAAACCTAGTTTTGGAAAAACTAGGGTTTATTTTGGGGGTTCTTTATTTGTAGCCTTTTGGGCTAAATTGATAGGTGTAGAACCTTTTTCAAGGTTGGATTTCAAGCTTTCTAGCTTCGCTTTGGGCTTTGATCAAGTTCTTCTTGACCCTAGGGTGCTAGGAGCTTGGGGGACAACTTCGTTCGAAGGAACGAAAGGGTTCGAAGTGATTCCGGTGGGTTTGACCTCACCGAAATGGGTGAACTCCCCCTATGTCTTCCTTATGGTTTTAAGACATATTTAGATACTTATTCATACTTAATATGACATGTTAGAATTTATAAAAACATAATATGCAAATGTTGTGTATAGCGAAAATTTATGCTCTATGTAGTAGAGGCATACATGTAGATTTTGGGCACTAAATGACACTACTTGATGTTTCTCTCTTATGCAACCATGGAAAGCATGTTAGAGTATGAATGATGTTATAACTCGTTGGGGGGTACCTAGCGAATGGGTTAAGTAGTTAACTTGCATGATGACAATAGTACACTTGTTATAGATAAGGTGATTGGAACTTGGCATTACTTGCATGATGACATTATATTTGTTGTAGACAAGATAATTGTGACATTAAGATATAGTGCATGATAAGGTCACCTTAAAGCTAAGCTTGGTGCACTTAACCTAGTTGAACAACTAGAAATGGACATGTGACATTGTGACTTGGTACACTTAACATAGTTAATTCACTAGTATTGGCCATTGTGACATTATATTCGATCTTGGGATCGATAGCTATATTCCATGTTTTAGACATGAGGAAAAGTGGATTTTAAGCCCTAGGGGCGAACCCTAGTTGTCACGCCCCGGGACCGGCGGAGGCCCTCCCGGTAGCGTGCCCAAACCCGTCATATGTCTACACATATAAGGCGTCTACAACAACAGCGGAAATAAAGCAAGAGATAGAACAAAAAGGGGTAAAAGACAACTAATGATATCAGAGCGGGTAAAGTTCTATCATCTATAACCAAAGTAAAGGAAACATAACAAAAAACAGTAAAAGAAAGACATAAAGTAGTACAATATCTGTCTCTAGTACAAAAATGGTGGTTTCTAAACATATACGGGTACAACTCTCGACCTCTCGCAAAAAAAAGTAACGAGAGGTAGACCACCTATCAAATCGTCCTCGAAGGAAGCTAGCTCGAAACAACTCCCTTCCCGCGGTCCCTAGCCTCTCCCGGCGTGGAACGCTCTGAACAACATCGAGAGAAAGAGAGCGTGAGAACTATAATTTATAGTTCCCAGTGGGCAATTACTAACCTCAGCACAAGCTCCACTAGGCCCCAAAAGAGAAGGGTAAGTAACGACAATAATAATAGGCAATAAAGAGCGAGTATAAGAACTGCTTAAAGAAAGTATAAATGAAATGCTATACCACTAGGTCTCAAGTAAGCATGATGTCAAAGTATAGAACATCTACTCAATCAGGATAAGTATGTCCAAAGCATGACTATTGAGTTCCAACCATAACCGACAAATAAGCATCTCGATGCAGCATGTCAATACACAGGGAATAAGCCCTATCAAGCAACCAAGTATACTACAATGCAATAAATGAAACAAGCAAGTATACCAAATGTCCCAAAGCTATGTCATGAGCATGTCAAAGTAATCCAACTACTAAGCCTATCTAGTAGTGATCATTCATTCTCAACACTGTGTCGATTTCCATTTCCAATTAAGGACTTACCAAAGGTAGTCCAGTTTGTGCCACCTAAGTGCCTGTGGTAGCCCAACATTCCTACTCTTGGAATATATCTGTCCCACTCGACCCCGTAGGCTTCTCAATACCGTACGAGCGAACATAGGTCGCGTAGGCTAACTCTGGAGTGCCGGCTTGTAGGGAACGACCCTAACAAGCATGTGCGAATGAGCACAAATGGCAAGCAAGCGTAGTCCAAGTCTCAAGTATCCAATCCTCATGTCTCTAACATGGTATAGTCACTAGCATCTCGAAGATCTAGTTCTATGTCACAAAGTGAAGTTCCAATGTTCTCTAGGTCTAGTGCCCCTTTATGACACTTAGACATTCAATATTTAAGCATGTTCCACATTCCTCAATGGCCCTATCCACTAGGTTCACACATGTCCCGAGCTCAATGCCGCTAGATGACATTAGCTCTCTAATTCACATAATGTTCTAGTCCGGTGCCCCTATATGGCAATTTTGTTATCTTTCATGTCTCAATTAAACTTAGGTTTAAATGCATGAATCAAAGCTCAATGTCACAACAGAAATCATGATACCAAGTCTCCACAGGATACCAAAACATGTACAAGTTCCATATGCTGATTCTCTACTATATAGAGGTTCGAAATTTCATCATACATAACATAGGTATGTTAAGCATCCTAAAATTCACAATAAATTTATCTAGTATGGAAATGCATGAATAATCACTTAACGAAGCATAAACCACAAGTTATGAGAATTTCTCATAATATAGGCTAGGTCAAACCCACCAATATCGCAATCTTCGTTTCGCCGAACGGAGGTATCCACTAGCTTCCTAGCACCCTAGGAACATCAAAAATGGGGTTACCCAAACGAAACGAAGAGCGAAAAGCTCAATCATTAACCTAGAAGCAAGAAAGGCCAAAACTCACCTCAAGAGAAGAAATCTCTTCCAAAGCTCCAAAAGAGAGCTAGAACCCTTCCAATCTAGCCCAAAGGAAGGTTCTAATCCAACTAATTGAGCTCCGAAAGCTCTAAAACAAAAATGCCCAAAATAAACCATAAAACCTCACTTTAGGGTTTCATCTTAAAGAAACCTCCAAAATTCATATATAGAGGAAAGGATCTTGTCACTTACCTCTTAGAAGCTCCAATCCAAGCTCAAAGTCTTCAAACTTCAAGGATCTTCCCTCCACCAAGCTTCAAATCCAAGTTCCAAGCTCCAACAATGGTGGAAATAGCTCCAATAGGAAAAAAGAGAGGGAAATCCATCAAAATCCAAGAAATTGGAGATCAAATCCAAAGAGGGAAAAAGAGGGGCTCCCTACCTTGCTCCTCCACTGTTTTCAGCTCAGGGAGAGGCCCCAAGGGCGTGGGGACACATATAAAAGCCCACAATTACAAAAACACCCCTGCAGTTCAAACTGCACGAAATCAGCCTCCTTGTACCGGTACACGGGCCCCTGTACCGGTACAAGACCCACGAAAATCCCAACCCGAGGCTCGGGTTGCGGGGTTCAGCGGCTCTGTACCGGTACAAGCCCGGTGGCTGTACCGGTACAACCATCAACCTTGTACTAGTACAACCATCAGCCTTGTACCGGTACAAGCCCTGCTGAAGGCTACCCGAGAGCTGACCAAAAATTCGATTTTTCGGGTTTTGGTGCCAAACTTTAAATCTCAATTCTCGAAATGCGTGCCATAGGTCGGGACACAGTCAACGACCTACCAGAAAATCTGGGAAAGCTCAGAACACAGCCAATCACTCGAACCTCGCAATTTGCAAAGGTCCAGTGTGTTACACTAGTAGAGATGATTGCATGCAATACTAGTGGAATTAATTATGTGCATTATAATACTTTTACTCCATATAGTGGGGATGTTAGTAGAAAGATATATGCATGACATGCATTGTGGTACTTGTGGTCATAACATAATCCATTTGCATATGGTATTAGTAAATGCTTCTCTTGACAATTGTTGTATTTGCATGTTAAGAACCTAGTTGGAGACTTGATTGAAATAGGAAACTATCTTAAATAGGATAATGACAAGTGCTATGTAGTTATGAACTAGTGACTTATACTTGACATAGTAACATGAACGTCATGTAGTGACATTTGGATTAGTAAATGACTAAACCCTCACAATGGGATACCTTATTGGACCTTTGGGTCGTTGGTACTTATTCGATATTTTAGACATGATGACCGAGAGCTGAATACTATTGATCATACTTGCTTGCCATTGTGCTCATTCGCACATGCTTGTGAGGGTCGCTCCCAACAAGCCGGCACTCCGGAGATAGCCAACGCCACACAAGCTCGCCCGTGCGGGATTGGGGGCCGAAATGGGATGCCGTGGGGAAGGCTCATTCCTAGAGTAGGAATGTTGACTACTACGGGGCCATTTTTGGCACGGCGCAAGCTGGACTACACACGTGTAGATCCATGACGAGAATTGAACTATGATACTTAAAGTATAATGTGGAAACTACTACTAGAGAGTGCATCCTAGTTGGGTTAGTAGACCTGCAGGATAGTGCATATTGTGGACTTTATGTTAGTTATTCTTAGCATTGACAATCTAGTGGTAGTATATCATACCTATATTGATTGGCATATTGTATGGTTAGAATAGTAAAGGAAAGCATAATCACTCATTGTAGCATTATGGACACCATGAACATGCATGTAAACTAATATTGGCATATAGTTGGTTGTACATGTAAACGGATATTGGCATATAATGGGATAAATGAAACTAGAACATCATTTATATGATAGCTAATTCTTTAGTAGAGGTATGACTATGATATGAACATGTTTAAATTACTTGCTTTTCATATATTGCTTAATTATACCCTTATAGCATGCCTCAGTTGACCTAGTGGTGTATTTCACCACTCTCGGCGGCTTACCCACTGGGAACTATTGTTTAATAGTTCTCACCCCCATTTATTGTCAGTTTTTATTGCAGAGCCTTACGCGGCGGGAGAGGCTAGGGATGGTGGAAAGGGCTTAGCAACTAGCTAGAGCCTCTACGGAGAAACTATAGTTGGGCCCGATGTCATCTTTCCTTTTGTACCTATGGAAAAGATGTATTACGTATTTGATTTAGAGTTGTTGTTGGACACTTAGATTTAGTTGTATATATTTGTATATTTTGTGGATCTCTTTGTGATATAACGTTAGTGATTTTGTATTACTTGCTCTGATAGCCCTGTTAGGACCTTACTTGTTCACTCTTGTTTTAGTAGACGCCTTGTGTGCATCGTGGTTGTTTGGTGTACGTGGCGGGTATCACGCCCCGCAACCGCCAGTTTGGTCGGTTCGGGCACGTCAGGCAGACGCCGAATGTACAGCACTTTCCCTGTCCGCCCAAGGCTCAACAACAGAGTCATGTACATTTTTGTCGCCCAAGATGACATCCAACATACATGAAGCACCACAAGTGCAATACAAGCAAGAGCAAGAATCACAAATACACATACAAGTGAACAAGAGAGAGATAGTTCTAGCTATTACAACTTTCATTCAACATTCATATTTTATTACATTTACATCTCCCAAAATGAATACATGAGTTTTAAAACTTCACCTCATCGTACATGATAGCTCTCCAAAATACATCATCTAATAACCATGTACACGAGGGTACTCTAATGCAAAATGGAAAAGCTACTAGCTACTAGGAACGTCTACATAGTATTGAAATCAGCTATCAAACTACTATGCCCAAGAAATTATGTCATTCATAAGTTCACCCAATCACTTGGCTAACCTGAAGGTTCGCCCACGACTCACAGTGCAATCCCACAGGTAAGGAGACCCTCCCGCTCGCAAACCCGAGACCGTCTGCTGGACAGGTACGTTAATCCATCACGTGATGACTCCGGAGCTCACTGCTTGTGTGGAGGACCACCCCAAGCGAATACAGACTATGTGAGTATGATCCAATTCTCGCCAACTGAGGATACCCTACCACCTAGGGTTAATCAACAACACGGGAATTCGACTATCCCTAAGGTTCATGTTAAGTGTTCCAACTACACTAAGTCCACATGCAACATGTCATAACTTGGGAAATTCATCTATCCCTAATGTTTCAAGTTCAAGTGTTTCATCTACACTATATTCATCATGCCACTCGTCATCTATGTCATTTACATTGTTTAAATGCCACTCGTTATATCCTCGGATACAAACACTAAGTTCATCACTTGTTTAGCATTATAGGATATCAATTGTCAAGACCCAATCCCTTGCGTATCCATTACATCATGTGCTCATCTCACATTATGTCATCAACTAGGAAAACAAGTAAGGAATTGAATTGCAATAAGCTACAATCCTACTATGCATTACAACATGGACATGCAAGGTCACAATGCTATCTTCGACATAGAAGGGAGTTCAGTTGCTTCGGGTGACACCCCCCACCTTTAAATGATGTGACGACGCTAAGAATCCGGTTTCATAATTTTTGGATGCCGTTTCGGACCTCCAGGCGGAAACGAAGCCAAAAACGCCCTTTTCGCCAATATCCTCGCATAGGGTCGTCGGATTGCCGAACCGACTTCGCCAACGTGTTAGAATACCTAGCAATTAGGTTTGTATGGGCTCAATTTAGATCAAAACACCCCATTAGCAAAAACCCTCTTTTGGATGCCCTAGAATCTCATTATTGCAAAATGCTACCGCTAGCTCATTACTCATGCAATAAATGAGTTCAACTACATCTAGAGATCCATTAAATTCCATTCCTAGGGTTTATAAACACATCCCTAGCAATCTACTGTCACACCCCGGAGCCGCCAATTTGGTCGGTTCGGGCACGCGAACAGACGCCGAACGGACAGCACCTCCCCTATCTGCCCAAGGCTCCAACATCATGTATAATACAAGCAATTCATATAAACGATTGCAATTATATAAGGTTTGCACGAGGGCAAACAACAACTAATTCACATGTGAAAGCATCGAAACTAACTAAACATTTATCCACATACATGCCATTTGATTACATTTGAATCAAACACAAGTAAACCATTATTTACATTCATTCTTTCCATTCATTTACATTTACATCATATTAGCTATCATCCAAAATACATGAATTACATCATTTAACATTTCTAGTTCAACATACAAAAGTTGAATATATATAGGGAATGCCTATACTCCGAGGGCCGCTATATACGGTGCTAGCCCCTTGCCTCGATCCTCCGCCGCCCTGCTCGCGCATGGATCTGCAGGGTTAGTGGTGGTGTGAGAACTAAAACGAAGTTCCCAGTGGGTTCGGCCGCCGACCGCGCCGACTCGCCCACTAGATCTATTCAGACATATGTATTTCAAGAAAGTAGATAACAAACCAACTAATGCACTACTAATACAATGCCTGCAAGAAAGCTGTCAGCAGATAGATAGATAATCCAATACATGATAATTATGCATGCATGTTCATGTCTCATTCTCTTTGGCCTTTACCCAATCATCCCGGGGTACTCTGGTTCACCCCAAAATCACAAACCACAATTCCTGTCTATTGGGGGAGGCTACTAGCACTACCACCCAAGGGAACGATGACGGGGTCTCTCCCCGTGCTGTCTACACTCCGGAGTACACCGCTTGAGAAGGAGCTACCTCCCTCAAGCCAAGCTAGTGTGAGTGTGATCCAATCCTCAATTTGAGGACGTAGCCAAACCTGTCTCAATGCACAAAGCCTCAATGCCGATATAGGTTATTACCATATCACCTTTCTACTATACCTGAGCCACAATGGTCCTGATGCCATTCTAGATTAAACCTTGTTTAGCCGTTCTTATTCTCGGTGCCAATCTCGTCACTAATGTCAATGTCACCATTGTTTACTATTGTCATAGTCTCTTTTTCATACATTCACATACACATAGGGTTTTTCACATTCATAGTTCACATGGTTCTATATCAATTCATATGTTCTCTAGCACACAATTGAATCTCAACCAATCATATTCATCACACTACCCTATATGCATGAATGCTAACATCAATATGCTCAATAATGGTAACATAGACATAGAAGAAAATTCGGTGTTTCCGGATAGCACCCCCCACCTGTGGGTATGCTAGGATCCGTGGTCCTATTTTCATGATTTTTAGACCTCTACGTCGCAAGCTTCGACGATCTGTACCAATTTAGCCTGTTTCCTCAATATCTCTGCGTACGCTCGTCGTATGGCCGAACCAAGCGCACCAATGCGTTCGTTGACCTACCAATTAGGTTAAAATGAGATCAAACCCAAGCTTTGACCTCAAAATTCAAAAACCCCAATTTTGGGTCACTCAACAATGTCATCTTCCCCAAACTAGGTCCTTATACATGAGAAACATGGAGAAAATCACCATAAGAGCTCCTAGATGCAAATACTAGAAGCAAATACCAATACCCTAACTCAAAATCATGGAAACTCACTTTAGAGTCCCAAGCTTTCCGTCAAAAGCTCGTCACAAACTAGCCTTCACCTTGGAGAGCTTCTTCTCCAAGCTTTGCTCCTCCAAATCCCTCCCTTGATCCAAGCTCTAGAGAGAAGGAGAGAGAGAGAGAGGGTTTTTACAGAGAGAGATGGAGATATTTTTGTGTTAGGGTTGAGGTATGAGGGCTACAACACAAGCCTCCCTCACATATCACACCCACACATACACTTTTGCACATAAACCCCTCACATTTCCACTTTTTTACATCAGCCCAAATTAGGCAAAATTCGCATACAGGGACCGGTCTCTCCCCGCAAGGACCGGTCCCCGAGAGCACCACTCTCAGGACTTAGCCAAATTTTCACTTTTTTGGCTGGCTACACGCACAGGGACCGGTCTCTCCTCCAGGGACCCGACCCCAAGAGCTGGACTTTCAGAACTTAGCCGCGGGGCAATTTTCCAACCTACGGGGACCGGTCTCTCCACCAGGGACCAGACCCCGAGAGCCCAAAATCTGGGACTTAGCCATTTTCACAGATTTTGCTCTCTTGGGTCTTTTTACCTTGCACCAAGGTTCCAATGCACTTAGAACCCATTGTAACTTGCTCCAACTTGTCCGACTCCGCGTTCCGCTCGTTTCAACGAAACTCGGCATGTTTCTCGGGGATGCGATACGTGACATTCCCCACCCCTTAAAAATTATTTCGTTCGCGAAACTTAACTCATACCTTAGCTCACTTGATCAAACAAGTGAGGATAGACCCCGCGCATCTTCTTCTCGAGCTCCCACATGGATTTACGCCTCGAGTGATTACTCCATTACACTTTCACATATGGAATGGTCCGATTTCGTAGCTTCTGCTCCTCTCGAGCAAGTATGCTCACATGAAACTCTTCATAAGTGACATCCTCGTGCAACTCTACCGGCTCATACTCCAACACATGTGAGGAGTTACGAAAATACTTCCGGAGATTCGACACGTGAAATACGATGTGCACTCCCGCAAGCTTCGGCGGTAACGCTAACTTGTACGCTACCGGCCCAATCCGCTCTAGAATCTCATACGGGCCAATATATCGGGGACTAAGCTTCCCCCGAATGCCAAACCGCTTCACCCCACGCATTGGCGACACTTTGAGAAACACACGGTCGCCAACCGCGAATTCCAAATCCTTTCGGCACTTATTCGCATAGCTTCGTTGCCGCGATTGTGCCGTCAATAATCGTTGGCGAGCAACACGGACTTTCTCCTCCGCCTCTCGCACTACATCCGGACCAAAGGTGACTCTTTCACCCACTTCGCTCCAATGAATAGGAGAGCGACACCTACGCCTATAAAGTGCCTCAAACGGCGCCATCGCTATACTTTCTTGATAACTATTATTGTAAGCGAACTCCGCCATCGGTAAATACTCATGCCACCCTCCCCTATAATCGAGTACACACGCTCGCAACATATCCTCGAGTACCTGAATTGTCCTCTCTGACTGACCATCACTCTGAGGATGAAACGCTGTACTGAAGTTGAGCCGCGTGCCTAGAGCATCATGCAAGCTCTTTCAGAAATGAGAAGTGAACCGGGGTTCTCGATCTGATACAATCGACACGGGAACCCCATGCAATCTCACTATCTCGTCCAAGTAGACTTATGCTAACTTGTCTCCGGACCACGTGGTGTGGATCGGCAAGAAATGAGCCGACTTCGTCAAACGATCCACAACCACCCATATGGCATCATGTCCAGCCTGCGATAGGGGCAGACCGACCACAAAGTCCATTGCTATGTCCTCCCATTTCCACACAGGGAGTCGTAAGCTCTGCAACTTTCCCGTGGAAAATCGACGCTCGGCCTTCACTTGTTGGCACGTCAAGCACTGCGCCACAAACTCCCCAATATCTTTCTTCATACCCGGCCACCAATAATGTAGTTTTAAGTCCTTGCACATCTTAGTGCCGTCCGGGTGAATACTATAAGGGGGATGATGTGCCTCTTGCAATACCGCCTTGCGGATTTCATCATCCTTGGGTACGCACAATCAGTTTCTGAACCGAAGTGCACCGTCGGATCCCACGCCGAAGTCGCCGGTGCGTCCGCCGTCAATGTCATTCCGCACCTTTTGGAGATATGGATCATCAACTTGCCGCTCCTTAATTCGTTCCAATAAGGTCGGTCGAACCACTAGCGCCGCCAAGATAGTCGGAACCTCCGGCGCCACCACTTCCAATCCAAACCGTTGCATTTCCTTTTGCAACAACGGTTGATTAGCAATTGCCGTCGCCAAGTTCTCAACAAATTTTCTACTTAGCGTATCGGCAATGACATTAGCTTTCCCCGGGTGGTATAGGATAGTAAGGTCATAATCCTTCAACAGCTCCAACCACCGCCGCTGCCGCATGTTTATCTCTTTCTGGGTGAACAAGTACTTAAGGCTCTTGTTGTAAGAAAGTGAATTCTCGAAAACCGAGGATTGTACTTCGCCCAGGATCGACAAACTGTCGAGAGTGTACCCTTTGTGGGAGTTGGAGATGTCCAAAACACAAAAAGTGCTTTGGAGTCGAGTCCGCGAGAGCAAATAGGCAAAATCTGGACTTAGCAGATTTTTGCTCTCGGGAACCGGTCCCTGGAGGGAAGGACCGGTCCCCGTAGCTGATGGTCGCTGGGGAGGTCGATGCGACCGGTCCCTGGATGAGGGGACCGGTCCCCGTGCGCGACACCCGCGGGAGAAAGCCAAAATTTGGCTAAGTCCTGAAGGTTCCCCGTTCGGGAACCGGTCTCTTAGGAGAGACCGGTCTCCCAGGGACCGATCCCTTAGGTGAGGACCGGTTCCCGAACGCGAAAAGTCCCCAGACTGCAGGGAGAGCTCTCGGGGACCGGTCTCCCCGACCAGGGACCGGTCCCTTTGGGCGAAAACTGCCCAGTGAGGGTTGTGCAATGGGTGAAAAGTTGAAGGGTCTAAATGCAAAATGGCCTTTATTAGAGTGGGCTGGGCCCTCTCTCTCCCTCACATCCTCTCATTTTCTCTCTTTCTCACACTCTCTCTTGCTCCCTCTCTCTCTCTCTAGGAAAGAAAGAACAAAAGAGAAGGGGAAGAAGAAAGAGAAGAAGAAGAAGGAGAAGAAGAAGAAGAAGAAGGAGGAGAACAAGATAGAGAAGGCTTGGAGCATCTTCCTCTCCTTCTCTCCTCTCTATTGGTGTAGCTCAAGAGGTAAGATAAAAACCCTAGCTTGTAAAACTTAGGGTTTTGGGTTTTTATGCCTTAGAATGGGTCAAATGAACCCTAAGGAAGCTTCTAGATAGATCAATCCCAAGAATCTAGGGATTTAGTGGGTGGTTTGCTATAGGTGCAAACCTAGGGCTCCAAAATGGGGTTTTTGTGAAAGTATGAGGTTGATCTCATTTGAAGCCTTGGAAACCCTATTGTTAGGTCACAAAACGCGGGGGCGAAGTCGATTTTGACATTCGGCGAACCGACGTGAAGTTCTCGGCAAAATCGGGCCGGGCTAGTGTTGATTCGGGCGAGGAAGACTAAAGCCTTTTCGTAAAGCTCGCCGAGAGAGATTTCCGAAACCTCTTCATCGATTAAAGGTGGGGAGTGTCATCCCGAAGCTTTCGAACTCCTTTCTATGTCTTAGATTGCATTTAATCTCATCTCTTGCATGTTACATTGTAGGATTGCATAGTAGCTCCATTCCTTATGCTTTCTAATTGATAACCTAGTGTACTTAGAACGCTTGGTGACTTAGATAGGTGAGGATTGGGTCGGAACGTGGATCCTATGATGCTAAAGATAGAGATGAACCCGATGGGGGTGTGGATGACATAGAAAGTAGTGTTATTGTTAAAGAACAAACGAGTGGCATCCAAACATTGAATGATGACGAGTGGCATTAATGTAGTGTAAATGACACTAGAGGTCGATGGACCTAGGGATAGGCTGATCCCTTAGAAAATGCCTTGTGAACAATGAATTTAGAAATGCTAAATAGCATTGCATGAATGTCGGGAACAAATGATTCCGCGAGAGATGTTGACCCTAGTTGTAGGGCATCCTCACATGGAGAGGATTTGATTGGGTTGTGGACCCTAGTGATAGTGCTCCCTCACTTGGAGAGGATTCGATTGGGTATTGACCCTAGATATAGGGCATCCTCACTTGGAGAGAATAGATCTGGCTCACAGTCTGCGTTTGGGATAGTATAGCCATCCAATCCCCACATGGAGGGGATTGTCGTCGAGTACTCCGGAGTGTCGTGCGACTAGAACCACTTGGAGGTCCGGACCACATGGAGGTCCGCAGACGGTCCCGGGCTTGGGTGCACTTGGAGCTCCCTCCCCACTTTGGGATTGAAAGGTGAGTCATGGGCGAGCCCTAGGGCCTCGCCACAGATTGGGTAAATGGAAAGGTTAAAAGTTTATTAATGTCATTGAACATTGCTATTCGAACATGGATCGAATTTGTTAGCATGATAGCAAACCTTTATTATATGATGCATGCATTCATATTCATGATTATGGGCATAGTAGCATAGCTTTCCTACTATCGCATTTACAGCTTTCAGATACATATCTATCTATCTATCTATCTGTTGTTACTTGTGCCCACTTGGACCTAGTGGGGAGATCGACAGAGTCGGCGGCCGAGCCCACTGGGAACTATGGAAGATAGTTCTCACCCCACTCTATTTCCAGTGGTAGGTTCAGGGCTGCAGAGAGAGGACCGCGGCAAGGGCATCGCGCCCAACCAGTGAGACCGTGGTAGTATAGTAGCCTTCCTTTTTGCATTAGCACACCTATGTATTGAGAGAGAGATTCATCGTAGGTGAGGATTTAGAGAGCTATGTATTTTGGATGAAAAATGTATTCATTTAAAGAAAATGATGTAAATGAGAATGTTGGAACTATTGTAATAGTTAGCAAGTACTCTCTTTATTTCACTTGTTTATCTTGTGGATCGCTTGCTCTTTGTGTTGTTGGCACTGTTCGTGCCCTTGTGAATGTGTATGCTTAGAATTTAATTTCCTGGGTAAATTCTCGTACACATTCCTGTTGCTGTGCCTTGGGCGGACAGGGGAGGTGCTGTCCGTTGAGCGGCCCGCCGCGGCCAAACCGTGCCAAATTGGTAGTGGTTTCGGGGCGGGGCGTGACACTTGTGATCGGTATATACCTCACAATGCTCACCGTAAAGATAATGCCTCCATAGCTTTAGCGCGAAAATGACCGCCGCTAACTCAAGATCATGTATCGGGTAGTTCTTCTCATAACTCTTCAACTGGCGCGAAGCATATGCAATGACTCGCCCATTCTGCATAAGAACACACCCGAAACCACTATAGGAAACATCACTATACACCACGAAGCTCTCTCCCGGCGTCGGCAAAGCAAGTACCAAGGTAGACGTCAACTTCTCTTTTAGCTCT
>NC_033621.1:16461230-16472346 GCF_001540865.1 Ananas comosus
GCCCTAGGGCTCGCCCATAACTCACCTTTCAATCCCAAAGTGGGGAGGGAGCTCCAAGTGCACCCAAGCCCGGGACCGTCTGCGGACCTCCATGTGGTCCGGACCTCCAAGTGGTCATAGTCGCACGACACTCCGGAGTACTCGACGACAATCCCCTCCATGTGGGGATTGGATGGCTATACCATCCCGAACGCAGACTGTGAGCTAGATCTATCCTCTCCAAGTGAGGATACACTATCACTAGGGTCAACAACCCAATCCAATCCTCTCCAAGTGAGGATGCTATCAACTAGAGTCAATACCCAATCGAGTCCTCTCCAAGTGAGGATGCCCTACCACTAGGGTCAATATCTCAATTGACTCATCAACAACCTCTCCATGTGAGGCTACTTAGGTTTACTAAGTTCTTGTCCACAAGGCATTTTCTAAAGGATTCACCTATCCCTAGGTCCTCAAACCCCTAGTGTCATATACACTACATTAATGCCACTCGTCATCATTCAATGTTTGGATGCCACTCGTTTGTTCTTTACATTTTACACTACTTTCTATGTCATCGATACCCCCATCGGGTTCATCTCTATCTTTAGCATCATAGGATCCACGTTCCGACCCAATCCTCACCTATCTAGTCACCAAGGTTCCAATACATTAGGATATCATTTAGAAATCAGATACAGGAAGGGACTTACTATGCCAATCCTACAATGCAACATGAGATTGATGATTAAATGGAACTCTAAGACATAGAAAAGGAGTTCGAAAGCTTCGGGATGCACCCCCACTTACTTTAATCGAGATGTAGAGGCCTGCGAAATCTCTCTCGCAGAGCTTTACGAAAGGCTTTAGCCTCCTCGCCAAATCAAACATGGCCGGCACCGATTTGCCGGAACTTCACGTCGGGTTGCGGAATACCAAACTGACTTCGCCCCCGATTTGTGACCTAACAATAGGGTTTCCAAGGCTTCAAATGAGATCAATCTCATATTTTCACAAAAATCCCATTTTGGAGCCCTAGGTTTGCACCTATAGCAAACCACCCAATCAATCCCTAGATTCTTCGGATTTATCTATTTAGAAGCTAGCTTAGGGTTCATTTGACCCATTCCAAAGCATAAAACCCAAAAACCCTAAGTTTTACAAGCTAGGGTTTGTAGCTTACCTCTTGAGCTACACCAATGGAGAAAAAAGAAAGAGAGGAAGATGCTCCAAGCCTTCTCTATCTTGTTCTCCTCCTTCTTCTTCTTGTTCTCCTCCTTTTTCTTCTTCTCTTTCTTCTTCTCCTTTTCTTTTGTTCTTTCTTTTCTAGGGAGAGAGAGAGGGAGCAAGAGAGAGTGTGAGAAAGAGAGAAAATGAGAGGGTGTGAGGGAGAGAGAGGGCTCAGCCCATTCTAATAAAGGCCATTTTACATTTAGACCCCTCAACTTTTCACCCATTGCACGGCCCTCACTGGGCAGTTTTCGCCCAGAGGGACCGGTCTCCTCGTGTAATACACTAAACTTCGGCAAACTAGGAATCTGAGGGTCGTAATAGTGATTAGAACTCTTCTACAACTTTTGTAGGATTGTTGAGAGGCTTCAGCAAATCACTGGAGCAAGCAGATAACTGGAAATGAAAAAGTGCATTGCAAGTGCCTTACTCTATTGCAATGCTTCAAATTTGGTCAATTGCGAAGTTCGAATGTGGGAAATGGTAAGTGGAACTACCCTACATATTCGAAAGGGCTTAGACAAGTTTTTGGATAAGTTAGAGGGTGATTGGAAAGTTAAAAGCATGAAAGTGCATTGAATTGGCGAAATCAGCAATTTCCTGCATTGTGTACCGGTACAGCCATCACCGTGTACCGGTACACAATGGCAGATACGTGGCAGCAAGGTTCTTTTGGTAATTTCACCTCTTGTCCCTATCTTATCTCCCCCAGCACGACTCCTGGAGTATTTTGGAAGGCAGTAGAGCTCAGAGGAAGGTCTTTGCACCATCCTCACTCTCTCTCTCTAGGGTTTCTCTCTCTACATGTAGAATTCGCCGTTTTGCGCCGATTTCGCGTCCCGCTCGACGCTTGCTGGTTGGGTGGACTTGGGGCGAACTTTTGAAAGGTAAAGTGAAGTGTTTTTAGCAGTATTTTTCATGTTTATGGCTGGGAGTTGCTGAAAGAAAGCTTTAGAGAGATAATTAACTTGATTTCTCTCTAATTCATGGTTTAGTGTCGGATTTTGAGCCGTTTTGGTGTTGTTGCTCCTAGCTGATTTGGAGAGGGATTGCAGCAGCCAAAGAGGAGTTCCTCAGCTGTGATTTAGCCATCTTAGACCAGGGATAAACTACTTCAAGGCTGGACCAAGGTAATTAATGGTGTATGAAGCTATTTTGTAATTATACGAAGTTTATTTGAATAACTTAATGCAGTTTGGATTGTGCTCTTCGCAGCAGGTTTGCGGATTAATTTAAGCTTAATTGGTGACCTTGGGGACTGGTTAGAAAGTGTTCTAACCTAAGGTAAGCAGGAATTTCAGTTAGAAAACTGAAACCGTAAGATTCCGACTATAGTTATTAATATTTGACGACTTTGATGCCGTTTTGGAAATTGTTCGCAGCGGGCTTGCAACGGACTTTCGGAGTGTCTCCGGCTGATGCGTTAAGGCTTTTAGAAGCTTAACTTGAGGTATTAACTGAGCCAAAACAGGAATTTAAGCTATTGCTTTGTACTAAGTACAATGTGTGCCGAAATTGGATATTTCGGTCGTAGTTTGATGCGCCTTCCGTGTTTCGTTTTCAGCAGAGTTGGGGCTCCGTTGAGTTGAGTTTCGGGACTTCTTGTGGCTGGATTGAGCTTAGTGATAGGTGGGTCTGACCTTCCCCAAATGGGTGAATTCACTCTATGTCTCCTTCGACATCTGAGTTGAAGTTATTCCATATTCATGTGAATATATGTATAGTTCAGGGCATTGCGACATGCATTGATGTGTAGTTCATATCAGGTATGATAGCATCTTTAAACATTAATGAAAGATTCATGACTTGTTCACTCTACATGGTTACATGTTAAAGTACTACGTGTTCATGATACTAGTAGCTTGCATATGCAATTTTAGCTTGATGTTATCCAAGAGGATATAATGATAAATTCGTGAATGGACTAATTAGCTCTGTTGAACAACAAAGAGATTGATGTATTTAGGATTGAGCTATGCAATGTTATATAGCAAGCATAATTGCTATACTCTGAAAGATCAGGTAAAGGCCTTTGTTTGCATATGCATTTCTAATTGTAGAATGAATGGCATGGAGATCATGTGAAGAGTATTTTATCGCTTGTTTCACTTGCTTGCATTACCCTGTTAGTTTCTACTTTCACATGATAGACTTATATTATGGTATATGTTCTAGTAAGTAACTAGAATTTCATATGATGGCATAACTTGAATGATTATTCAGCTGAATATAATCTAGTAAATAACTAGATTTGGTTATGATAACATACTCGTATAGTCAAGTAGAGATTTATATTGGACTACAGGATATGTGCCATGAGTCTTTGAACAGAACATTAGTAAACTACTTTCCTTATGTGTAAGTAGTAGTGAGAGATTGTGAATGACTGACCAGGTATAGCCTGATAGAATCACTAGTGTGATGTAAAGCCTTAACTTGTCAAGTTATACTAGTTATTGGTAGAATCATATCAACAAGTTGTTGATAGTGGCTTATGATTGGGTACTACAGTGCCGACCTTGGGTCGAGTTGAGATATCTGTACCCTGGACTATAGCTTGCATGCCATTACGCTCTTTCGTACATGCTTGCGGGGGTCGCGCCCCCCAAGCCTCGCGTTCCGGAGTGGCTTGAGTTGAGATACTATGTTAGGGACATGATGCTGTTGTGAGATTGGTACTACGGACTACGGCTTACATGCCATTGTGCGCGTTCGCACACGCTTGCGGGGTCGCTCCCCCCCAAGCCAGCACTCCCGAACAGCTTAGCGACAGATGCTCGCAAATGTATGAAGTGAGCACCGAAGTGGAATGCTGTGAGGAGTGTACACTATCACGGGGCCATGAGGCATGGCGCGGCTTGAACTTACCTTGTGTAAGTCTGTTGGAAATTGGGTTATGTCAAGTACTTCAACCTTAGCTGGACATAGTAGTAACGTTACTTTATGTCTTTGGTTAAGTGAACTTATTGATGAACATACTAGAAAGTTGACATCTAAAGTGAGCTTAGTGATGAATAACCTAGAAGTTGACATCATGATTGGTTAGCAACATAATGAATGACATTATGTTTCTTTCTTGCTAATGAAAAAGGTAATTACATGATATTATCTGTAATTTCAGTAAAGTGAATTATGTTACATACAATCTGGTATATGTTTGGTTAAATTGTCAAGTAATCTGATTGATAGAATCTATCATGATAACTGATACCTGCAATCTATTGCTGATTATTTATTATTAAGCAAATAGCATGAGTAGTTTACTTTCATATCTGTTGCATGTAATTGCTTATTGCATTATCTGCATTTACTTGTTTATTTATTGCTATCTACTCATGCCACAGTTGACCTAGTGGTGTACTTCGCCACTCTCGGCGGCTTACCCACTGGGAACTATTGTTTAATAGTTCTCACGCCCTCTTTGTTGTTGTTTTTTACAGAGCCTTCCACCGCCGGAAAGGCTAGGGTTTGTGGCAAAGGGTCTGCGGCTAGCTAGAGCCTTTTTGGACGTGTACTAGATGACCTCTACCAGTTTATGTAGTTTAGTACAGAAATGTATATTAAGTTTTTGTAAATTGTACGTTATTCTTATTTCCTGTGTTAAGGTTTGGATTGTATAAGTTTAAACTTAAAGTCTTGCTCTGATTATCTGGTTAGAATTATATGCTTTTACTATATGATTTGTAGACGCCTTGTGTATACTTGAGTTGTGATGTACACGGCGGGTCTGTGCACGCGACCGGATATACTTTCGTTGGTACCCGGGCGTGACACCCCGACAAGGGACCGGTCCCCGAGAGCAGCCCACGCTGCCAGGGGCCTCTTTCGCGTTCGGGAACCTGTCCTCACCTGAGGGACTGGTCCCTGGGAGACCGGTCTCTCCTGAGAGACCGGTTCCCGAAAGGGGAACCTTCAGGACTTAGCCAAATTTTGGCTTTCCTTCAAGGGTGTCGCGCACGGGGACCGGTCCCCTCAGCCAGGGACCAGTCGCATCGACCTCCCTCGCGACCATCAGCTACGGGGACCGGTCCTTCCCTCCAGGGACCGGTCCCCAAGAGCAAAATTCTGTTGAGTCTAGATTTTGCTTATTTGCTCTCGCGGACTCAACTCCAAAGCACTTTTTGTATTTTGGACATCCCCAACTCCCACAAAAGGTATACCCTCGACAGTTAGTCGATCCTGGATGTAGTACAATCCTCGAATTTCGAGAATTCACTTCCTTACATCCTCCCCTCCTTAAAAAGAGTTTCGTCCTCGAAACTAACTCAATTCTTTATTTTAACTTAAATCCATACCTTACTCCTCAAATAGATGAGGGTGGTGCTTTCTCATTAGATCCTCGAGTTCCCAGGTGGCTTCGCGATCCTCGTGATTGCTCCACCTGACCTTCACATAAGCAATTTCTCGATTCCTCAACTTTCGCACCTCTCGGGTGATAATCCCTACCGGAAACTCTTCATAGCTCAAGTCTCCTTGAAGTTCCGGCGGTTCATATAGCATCGCATGCTCAGGGTCGTGAATATACTTGCGGAGATTGGAGACATGGAACACATTGTGTACATCCGCAAGCTTCGGCGGTAAAGCAAGTCGGTAGGCTACCGTGCCGACTCGCTCCAATATCTCATATGGTCCAATGTATCGGGGACTTAGTTTCCCCCGCACTCCAAACAACTTCACACCCCGTATCGGTGAAACCTTCAAGAATACGCGGTCACCTACCGTGAATTCTATATCTCGACGGCGCCTATCTGCATAGCTTTGCTGTCTCGACTGCGCCGTGAGAAATCTCTTGCGAGCAAGGCGGACTTTCTCTTCCGCCTCTCGCAACACATCGGGGCCGAACTCAGCACGCTCACCTACATCGCTCCAGTGTATAGGAGATCGACACGTCCGCCCATAGAGAGCCTCGAACGGCGCCATCTCTACACTAGCATGATAACTGTTGTTGTAGGCGAACTCGGCCATAGGTAGGTGGTCACACCAACCTCCCTTATAGTCGATGACACACGCTCGCAACATATCCTCTAGAGTTTGAATAGTTCTCTCTGTTTGCCCATCGGTCTGAGGATGAAATGCGGTGCTAAAGTCGAGCAATGTGCCAAGGGCTCCCTGCAGGCTCTTACAAAAATGTGAAGTGAACCGGGGATCACGATCCAACACGATCGATTTCGGCACCCCATGCAGTCTCACTATCTCGTCAAGGTATAACTGCGCCAACTTGTCACCTAACCACGTGGTGTGGATCGGCAAGAAGTGAGCCGACTTGGTCAATCGGTCCACAATTACCCAAATTGCATCGTGGCCGCCTGTTGAACGAGGCAAGCCGACCACGAAGTCCATCGATATATCCTCTCATTTCCAAATAGGGATTGGTAGGCTTTGAAGCTTTCCCGCTGGAAATCGACGCTCGGCCTTCACTTGTTGGCATGTCAAGCATTTCGCCACAAAGCGTCCAATGTCACTCTTCATTCCCGGCCACCAATAGTGCATCTTTAGTCCACGATACATCTTGGTGCCGCCCGGGTGATCAGCATATGGAGATCGGTGTGCTTCTTGTAAAATCAATTCACGAAGCTCTCCACCCTTCGGCACACACCATCGGTTTCGAAACCGAAGCGCACCATCGGCGTCTACCCTGAAATCGCCGCCATGCCCTTCCTCGATGTTTCACCGCACCTTTTGGAGTTCTGGGTCTGCAGGTTGCAGACCTTTGATCCTCTCCAACAAGGTCGGTTGGACAACGAGTGCCATCAATTGAGTTGGGACCTCGGGAGCGACCACTTCAAGGTCCAATCGCTCCATATCCAGCCACAAAGGTGTTTGCTGGGTAACGTCAAATGCGAGATTCTTCGCCGACTTCCTACTAAGTGCGTCCGCGACCACATTCGCCTTCCCGGGGTGATAGAGGATATCAACATCATAGTCCTTTAACAGCTCCAACCACCGCCGCTGACGCATGTTGAGCTCCTTCTGTGTAAACAGGTACTTCAAGCTCTTGTGGTCGGTATAGATCTCACAGTGGGCACCATATGAGTAGTGCCTCCACAGCTTCAAGGCGAAAATCACCGCCGCTAGCTCCAAATCATGAATAGGGTAGTTCTTTTCATAGCTCTTCAGCTGACGGGATGCATAAGCGATCACTTTCCCGTTTTGCATCAATACACACCCCAATCCAAGATAGGAGGCATCACTGTAGACCATGAAGTCTTCGCCCTGCACCGGTAGAGCGAGCACCGGAGTCGAAGTCAATCTTTGCTTCAACTCTTTGAAACTCCGGTCGGACTCTTCGCTCCAAACAAACTTGGTGCCCTTTTGGGTCAGGCGGGTAAGTGGAATCACTATCTTGGAAAAGCCTTCCACAAACCGCCTATAGTAGCCCGCTAAGCCCACGAAGCTTCGAACCTCCGTGACATTCGTCGGGCGCGGCCAATCCTTGATTGCCTCAACTTTCCTCGGGTCTACAGAAACTCCACCCGCAGAAATCACATGCCCTAAGAAGGCGACCTCGCGGAGCCAGAAGTCACACTTCTTCAACTTAGCATATAGCTTCTCCTCCCGAAGGACTTGAAGCACTATCCTCAAATGCTCGGCATGTTCCTCGTCACTACGAGAATAAACCAATATGTCGTCTATGAAGACCACGACAAATCGATCCAAAAACTCCTTGAAGACACGGTTCATCAAATCCATGAACGCCGCTGGAGCATTCGTGAGTCCAAATGGCATGACCGTGAATTCGTAATATCCATACCGCGTACGGAACGCGGTCTTCTGCACATCCTCCGGCTTGATTTTCAGCTGGTGATAGCCGGATTGCAAATCTATCTTCGAGTACACACACGACCCCTGCAACTGATCGAACAAGTCATCGATTCGGGGTAGTGGGTACTTGTTCTTGATCGTGACTCAGTTCAATTCTCGATAGTCCACGCAGAGTCGGAACGATCCGTCCTTCTTCCTTGCAAACAACACCGGGGCTCCCCACGGTGATATACTCGGCCGGATAAATTGCTTGTCGAGGAGGTCTTGCAATTGACTCCTCAACTCCTTCAATTCCGTCGGCGCCATTCGGTACGGGGCCTTTGAGATCGGTGCGCTACCGGGAACCAAGTCTATGACGAACTCGATCTCTCGATCCGGTGGTATCCCCGGCAACTCCGTGGGAAATACATGCGGGAACTCCCGCACTACCGATAACTCCTCTAATGTTAGAGCTACTCGTTCCACTTCCACAACAGTCACTAAGAATGCCGTGGAACCGCTGTTAACTAACTTCCTTGCTCTCGTTGCCGACACCGTCGCGACGAAGCACGAGCTTTGACAAGCCCGATAAGTGAACTCCTCTTATCCTGGTTCACGGAAAGTGATCACCTTGTTCTTGCAGTCGATCATCGCGTGATACTTTGAGAGCCAGTCCATGCCCAGAATGATATCATAAGCCTCAAGCTTTGTGAGTTCCAGTGTCCGGATAGGCATAATCCAGTCGCCTATTTGTACGGGACATGACGCACACTCCGAGTAAGTGTTAAACGTCGACCCAGGGCCCTCCACTCGCCACTTGTCACTCGCTTCTATGAGTACGTCATGCATGAGTGCGAATGATCTACTTATGAATGAATGCGTAGCTCCTATATCAAACAAAGCCCTGGAGCGAACTCCGTTAATTAAAACCATACCTGCCACAAGGCGATGCTTCTCCACCTCCGCAGGTTCCTCAGCTTGGACCTGAGCGGCGAACACCCGTCCGCTCGGGGCCGATCGCGCCATATCAGGTTGACGCGGCATCATCGCGCGTCCAGTCGACGCGGCCGTCGGTGGAGCACCTCCATAATGAGCCGGAATCGCTGGCGCCGATGAATCGATAGGGCAGTTGAGGCTCCTCCTCTCGGGCAGTCCCGAATGAAGTGCCCCGGCTGCCCACACTTGTAGCACTTGCCTCGGCCTTGCTCACAGCGCGAGACCGGGTGGTCTCCGCCGCATATCATGCATCGCCGCACTCCACCTCCCTTCTGTTGAGTGCGCGCATACTTCGGGGGCTTCTTGTAACATGTTTGTCCCCCAGAACTACCACCACCTTGGCGTTTCTTGCCCTTGTCCTTAGACTCGGCCAAAGCCTCACGCTTCTCCCGAATGTGGGCATCTCCGTGCTCCGCCCATAGCGCTCGATCGAAGACCTCCGCAAAGGTCGAGAGCTTGAGTATCTGCACGGCCTTGTAGATCCCCGGCCGAAGTCCTCGCAAGAACCACTTGGCCCGGTCCCAGTCATCCTTTACAACATCCGGGACACAATTGATAATATGGGAGAATTCTTGTTCATACTCCGCCACTGAGCGGTCCTCTTGCTCGAGCTTGCGAAACTTCTCCTTGAGCTTCCGCTTCAATGTATCGGGGAAATAGTTAGCGAACATCTCCCGCTTGAATTCCTCCCACAACATTGGCGGAATGCCGAGAAGCCGATCCCGTTTGACTCGCTTCCACCAAACTTTCGCCGCCTTTTCCAAGCAGTGGGTGGCGAGATACACCTTGTCCCTCTCCAAGGTACGCAAGTCGTCGAAGAGGGTCTCCATCTAGTCAATCCAAGACTCGACCATCTCTGGTTCCACCTTCTCACCCTCGAAGGTTGGCGGATGGAACTTGTTGAATTTGATAAGAGCCGCCAATGCGCGCTCTCCCTCCACGTCCTCGGCCGACACATCAGGGGTAGCCGATCTCGATGCCGCCTGTGGTATGATCGTTGGCGGTGGGCGTGCTGTCACCGGAACCGCCGCTATGCCCTCACCCTCTGCCGCTCTAGGTATATGAGTCGAGGGTGCGGGCGGGCCACCTCCCTCATTTGCCGTCGCAGCCGCCGCCGCGATCTGCCGCTCCAATAGATCTTGGAAACGCTCGAATCTGGTCTTCTGGCGCTGCACCACACTGGTCAGCGCGGTCACTTGCGCTTGCAACTCGGTTCCTCCTGCTCGGGCACCTCAGGAGTCGGTGCTGGGGCAGTCCTACGCGTGTAGCGTCTTGGAGACATTAGTCCCTGAAACGCAATTACTTGGTCAGTCATCTTAACCAATTACCTCGTCGCAATTACGACACATGACGATTCAAAAATGAAATCAGGCGGAAGTACACAAGTGTACTCGTTCTAGACTCTTGGTATCATGTCGTCGGCCGCCGACACAACCACCTCAAGACAAGAACTCATACCACTTGAATACGTCTCTAATCACAACTAGAGACATATTACCAACTTCGACCCAATCGAATTAACTTCCGCCATCGCTATAAGTTCACGTTTCGCTCACACACCTATAACCTTAAGGCTTACCAACCTAGGGTCTCCTAGGTCCTCCTAGACTCTCTCTTTACTTACTCTTATTGCTCTGATACCATGCTCTGTCACGCCTCGCCCCGAAACCACTACCGATTTGGCACGATTCAGGCGCGGCGAGCGGACCGCCGAACGGACAGCACCTCCCCTGTCCGCCCAAGGCTCAGCAACAGGAATGTGTACAAGAATTTACCCAGGAATTTAAATTCTAAACATACACATTCACAGGGGCACAACAGTGCCAACAACACAAAGAGCAAGCAATCCACAAGATATAGCATGTGAAATAAAGAGAGTACTTTACTAAACTATTACAACATTTCCATTTACATCATTTTCTTTAAATGAATACATTTTTCATCTCCAAAATGCATAGCTCTCCAAATCCTCACCTACAATGAATCTCTCTCAATACATAGGTGTGCTAGTGCAAAAAGGAAAGCTACTATACTACCACGGTCTCACTGATCGGGCGCGATGCCCTTGCCGCGGTCCTCCCTCGACAGCCCTGTACCTACCACTGGAAATAGAGTGGGGTGAGAACTATCTTCCATAGTTCCCAGTGGGCTCGGCTGCCGACTTTGCCGA
>NC_033621.1:16473249-16523158 GCF_001540865.1 Ananas comosus
AAAACCCTAAGTTTTACAAGCTAGGGTTTGTAGCTTACCTCTTGAGCTACACCAATGGAGAAGAAAGAAAGAGAGGAAGATGCTCCAAGCCTTCTCTATCTTGTTCTCCTCCTTCTTCTTCTCCTCCTTCTTCTTCTTCTCTTTCTTCTTCTCATTCTCTTTTGTTCTTTCTTTTCTAGAGAGATAGAGAGGGAGCAAGAGAGAGTGTGAGAAAGAGAGAAAATGAGAGGGTGTGAGGGAGAGAGAGGGCTCAGCCCATTCTAATAAAGGCCATTTTACATTTAGACCCCTCAACTTTTCACCCATTGCACAGCCCTCACTTGGCAGTTTTTGCCCAGAGGGACCGGTCTCCCCGACAAGGGACCGGTCCCCGAGAGCAGCCCACGCTGCCAGGGGCCTCTTTCGCGTTCGGGAACCGGTCCTCACCTGAGGGACCAGTCCCTGGGAGACCGGTCTCTCCTGAGAGACCGGTTCCCAAAAGGGGAACCTTCAGGACTTTAGCCAAATTTTGGCTTTCCTTCGAGGGTGTCGCCCACGGGGACCGGTCCCCTCAGCCAGGGACCGGTCGCATCGACCTCCCTCGCGACCATCAGCTACGGGGACCGGTCCTTCCTTCCTGGGACCGGTCCCCGAGAGCAAAAATCTGCTAAGTCTAGATTTTGCTTATTTGCTCTTGCGGACTCAACTCCAAAGCATTTTTTGTGTTTTGGACATCTCCAACTCCCACAAAGCGTATACTCTCGACAGTTAGTCAATCCTGGATGAAGTACAATTCTCGGATTTCGAGAATTCACTTCCTTACAATATATATATATATATATATATGCCGTGGCTACTATACTATTATAAGTATTGGAGCCGTCGTACTCTTAAGTTGTTTTTGATGATGGAGCTTTCGAATCGATGATCCACTCAGTTAAATATGATCTAGAGTATTTGAAACTTCTAGAAAATAAATTTCGTAAATTTTCGAAATCATAATAAAGTCCATCAAGCGGGCATAAAATGAACGGTCAAAATCGAACGACGTCCTAAAAAAGGATGATCGGATCCTTCAAATCAATATCAGAGGTTATGACCTTTACTAGTAGCGAAATAAAATTTCTATCAAAAAATTCAACAAATTTGATTCTTTTACACCGTTAACTAGCAAGTATTCATACCGACCATTAAAATTGTCAAATTTGTGACCGTCTTGATCATAAGGTAAATAATGCGAAAAATTATAAATATGATTTGCTAGAAGTTTTAAATGCTGTAATATAACGTTTCACGTATGATCTCGATTCGGAAGACTTAATCGTCGAAAATGATTTATGACTACAAGAGAGATTCGTATCATAATGTCATAGTCGGACCCCCATTATATATATATATAAGTAATATATTTATATATATATATATATATTATAATATATTATATACATATATATATATATATATATAGAGGCTACTATGCTATCGGAAGCACAAGAGCCTTCCGTGCTTCTAGCTCGTTTTGATGTGCGACTTTCGAATCGTCGGATGCGCTCCGTTAAACTTGATCTAGAGTATGTGGAGTACTCTAAGATAAAAAATTTATTATTTTTCGATATCATTTGCCTAGTGATCGAATGGGCTCAAAATCAACAATTTCAATGGCCGTATGGAACCGTTGTGCAAGTGTAACGTGTTGAATATATCCAAATCACGTGAAATTTTGGATAGAAAATTCTTTATACTAAACTATAAAACAAGATCAATATCTTTGATTTAAAATTTTAATGTCATATTACTATATTTTATAAGATTTTTATTTTCAGCCGTTGATTTTGAGCCCCTTCGTTCACTAGGCAAATTATATCGTAAAATCATAAAATTTATTTTCTAGATACTTCAAATACTCTAGATCAAGTTTAACAGAGCCGATCGACGATTCGAAAGTCGCAACATCGAAAACGAGCTAGAAGCACGGAAGGTTTCGTGCTTCCGATAGCATAGTAGTCTCACTCTATATATATATATATATATATATATATATATATATATAACAACACGCACGCTACACCATAAATCATATTTGGTGGCACTTTTTTAGTGGCTCTTATAAAAAATGCCAGTTATAATTAGTTATTAATGACACTTTTAAATAAATGCCTTTAGTTAATTAATTATTAAATCTATTTTTAATTTTTTGAAAAGTTGTGAGGTCACATCAAAATTCTACCCAAAAAAAGTCGCCAGCAAGGCGGGAATTTTTGACTTCGCGCTTAAGGAAAAAAAAAAACCCTCTTCGATCGAAAAACCCTTTACGCGGTGGCCTAGTTCTCATCCCATCTTCAAAAAAATCCCTTCGTCTTTGCTTCAAACCCGGCCTCCTTCTCCTCCTCCTCCTCGTCCTCCTCCTTTCGCTCTCACCTTCGCCTCGCCGCAATCTCGTCTCTGCCCCCGAAGCGCCGACGTTGGAGGGAGGAGCCACGATCTCGTCGCTCGCCCCGCCGCCGCTGCCGAGGGCTCCGAACCCTCGGTCGCCGCCGCCGATGATAAGGTGAAACAATCGTTTATGGAACCCTTGTTCTTTTAGGTCGATTAGACCCTGATATGTGAATTTATGAGATCTGTTTTAGTTCGAGAAGGGCTCGATTTTGGCGGATTTGCTTCTCTTGGAGTTTGCTTAGGTGACTCAGGAGATATGCAGGCTAAGTTATCACTTTTTTTGTATTTTACTGTTGTGGTTACAAGGAAAAAAAAAAAATCGTACGTCCTTCAGATTGTTACCAATTTAGATTCTTAATAGCTTCACACTAGGTAAGGTTTTTCTCAATAATGACACAAATAACATTCATTTGGATGCAGCAAATTTGGCGATATCGATGATGAGGATCACTTCATCGAGACTCTTACAAATGATGTTCGAGTGGTTGATGCGGTGCCTGAATTCATAATGGAGCGTTTTGGTGACAATATGAGTAATGTATTCAACTTCAAAATAAAAGCTTGGTCTTCTATTCAGTATTACAAGGATGCTGTTCTTCCAAAGCTGGTTGAAGAAAAGTGAGTCGAAAATCCTATTTATATGCCATTTCCAGCTGTTACTTTCCTCATTTCGATTTATGTGGAAATTACTAGATGAAGATTTTGGCTTTGCTTTATGTTAGCTTTTTGTCGAAGTTACTCTTTAGCTTATGTGTAATAATCATTCAACTCCTCAAACTTGTCTTTTTTTTAAAAAAAAATATAATAAAATAAAACAGGCTTATAAGGATTTCTCCTTTCGCAAATCGGCTATCATTTGATGCCCCTCCTGCCGTCCAACGCTTAAGATGCTTGGCTAATTTTGAAGCCTTGCGTTTCTCGAATCCTATTGCAACTTTTGGCTGAAAAGTTGGTTTCTCGAATGAAAGAACGGAGTGTTGATAACAATGGCAAATATGTTGCAGTACATCTTCGCTTTGAGGAGGTTTGTTTGTGTTTATTTTTGTAATATTTACATTCATACCTCTGCAAAACCATCTATTGCACTTACAACCCTACAAAACCTTGAATTTTGATACATGCACTCTAAAACCTTAATATCTTGCATATGTACCCTTCTACTTGTGAGAATGCCCCTCCTTAGAAAAAGGAACTTTTTTTATAAAAAAATAGCCATGAATTGGATGACTCCCAAACTTTTTTTCATTTAGTTCTGCATCCTTCTGCAGCTTTCATATTTTGGGTTACATTGAGGAGTTGAGGACTTGATAGTAGATTTACCTATTTTTCAGGATATGGTTGCATTTTCATGTTGCATATTTGATGGTGGGGAAGCGGAGAAGCAGGACATGAATGCAGCAAGAGAAAGAGGGTGGAGAGGAAAGTTTACTAAACCTGGTCGTGTAATACGACCTGGTGCAATAAGAATGAATGGAAAATGCCCACTTACACCTTTGGAGGTACATACTTTCCAATTTCTCTTCTTCTTCTTCTTCTTTAGATTGCGTTACGCACGAATGTGTCGGAAATAATCTTTGTCTCATTCAAACTAAAATATTTTAGCATATCTTTAGCAAAATATTTTATCTTTCTAGCTCTTATATATATCATAAATAAAAAAACGTGCAAGCCATGTTTTAACATTTTCTCTTATATATAAGTTAATAGTCTCTTAGCTTATTTGAAAAGGAATCTGTGAATTGGAGACAACACTGTTTGTAAGCTGTAAGTTAACTATACAGTGAGCATTTGTGTCGAAATTGTAATGCTGTTCTGGTGAATTCGGGAAAATTCTAAACGATGGACTAGGCACGTGCATATGAATTGAGCATAGTAAACCCATAAGATTTGCATAAATTGGCCAATTTAAACTCATGAAGTGGTAGTTACCTACTCTATGTTGATCATTGTGCTATATATAACTATCGTTTCTAGAGTAACTTCAGTCAGGATATAGTGTATTTATGCAAGCTGAGACTGATTCTTAATATCTACCGATGTTTTTTCTTAGATTTAAGTTATATTCATAGTTCGCTCCTCCACTCCACTCCTCCACTCGCGTCGCTACGATCGCGTCACCCTCACCCGCGCCTCACGTTTTAACTCCCTCTTCGACCCCATCCTCTCCGCCTTCGCCGCTGCTTACTGGAATATTTCCCTCCTCGATGTCGGCGAGCGCTGCTTCCATTGCGGTGTGCTAGGAACAGTTCGTTCACCCCTTTGCAGGTTCTAGTTTGTTTAGATTTTATTGTTTGATATGTTTTTTTAATGGGTTTGGATTCAATTTTTGTATTATTTTGATGAAAATTAATGGAACTTAGCAAGAAAAACTTCATGATTTTTATTTATCGACATATTCTTCACCCGAAATGTGTTGGATTTCATTGTCATTTAATTTTATTTTGTTAACAAAACCTTAACTAGAGGTTGATTTTAAGGAGTTCGTGGCGCATTCGTCTGATGTCAACTGTGTAACCATCTGGAAGAACGCGAGGTGAACCTGTGGGCAATTGGTAAACCAACGCCATTATTGGTGAGTCCATGCTTGCTCTTTCTATTTATTTGTTTATTTTCTCTAATGTATCTTATTACACTCTGTGCTTCAATTCCTGTGTGCTTCAGTTTCAATTCCTTTTCTTTTTATTTCTTGGATCATAGTAAACTAAAATGATCAAATTTTAGTTAGTTGGTAGCTTAGAGAAACCGAAGTCTATCAAGTCCTGGGTGTTTCCTTTTCAACAGTAGTTCTGATTTGTTAAAGTGCTAAAATGTGTGATAATTTATTTGAAATTCATGCCATGACTATAATTTCACATGGTAATACAGGTGTACAGAGGTTACAAATATCTTTTATATTGTTTTACTTTTTGTCTTTTAAATGGTGTTTTCATTCATTATGCTATACATGATTTGGATTACTTGAGTAGTTAGCTCCAACTTTTTCTCTGATGATTTTTTTATGAAACAGAGTTTTACTATTCAAGTAATTTATCTTTGATACAAATTTTTGTTAGCAGTGATTGCAAAATGTCCCTTGTTTTCTTCCTTTTTCATCACTAGCATTTGGAACTCCCATGTTTTAAGCAAGTTTTAATCATCAGAACTAGAAATATTTTAGCTCTCAATAATGAAGTCAATAATGAAAATGAATCTGTTGTTATTGTTGTGAAGATCGTAAGGACTGTAGAGCAACAGGAGCTACTCTTTGATTGCTGAAAGTAAGGCCTTTTGGGACAGCAAAATATCCTTTTTTTTATTTGTCAATCATAAGCGGAAAGAGGCAGTAAAGAAACTTCTTAATAACCTTTTGACCAGATTAAGTAGAGTTTCTGTAGTGTTGGGACTACATTACTAGCAATCAATCAGATTCAATCTTTTTTTTCTCTCTTCATTTTTTAAAAATTATGAAGCTTGAGTTCGACTATGTTTTTTTTCTCTTTGTTTTTTTAAAAATCTGGTTCATGTTTCAATCTGGTAGGAGAAAGTTTATTCTGTGTGTTGATTGAGAAAATGATAAGCTCCTTTTCGTAGGATTTTATTATCTAGATGTAGGTTGTAGATAGTATACTCTGTTTCATAGGCTAATTTATTTTTATTTTTGTTCTAATGCAGGTTTGGTTATTAGTTAAGAAGATGAAGTAACCTGTATAACAATTTGGAGACTTCATTTCCTTTATTTTGTCAATATTAAAATGTGTACTTGGAGAATATTGATATTGTTTTGTTGTTGGGACTAAACTAAGTCTTTTTTTGTTTATTATGGATATTGAATATATGATACTTTTTAAAACTTTATGAAGTTATCATTTTGTATATTCTCGATTATATTTACTAAAATGTGTACTTCATTTTATTCGATGTCGACGTTTGTATGTGTCTAAATTTTCATGACATTTTGTGTTGACATGACATACTTAATTTGGCTAATTAAATAATCATTTCGTTGGTAATGTGTGAATTAATTCATATTCATCTAATTACAATATACGATATGCATTAAAATTTTAACCTTTTGCCGGCACTCTTTCTGTTAGGATAAATTCAATTTTTTGTCGGCACTTTTTCCTGTCAGAATATCTAATTGGGAGTAATAATTTTAAATTTATGGCCGGCATTAACAAATGCCTTTAAAGCTTTGCTGGTAGTAAAAATTGTTTCTAAAAGAAAGAAAAGCCGACAGGAATGAGTGCCGAAAAAGAGAAATTATTCGGCACTTATGAGTGCCACTATATATTTTTATTAGTGGCACTTTAAGGTGCCGGTCATTTAATATTTACCGGCAGTTTGTAATAAGTGCCAGCAAAACAATTACCGACCGAGTTTTAGCCAGCACTTGTGGGTGCCACAAACAACCGCCGGTAAAACTTTTTCCTGGCACTTTTCATACTTTTCCTGGCTGTTTGAATTGCCTCTAAAAGTTCCTTTTGGTGCAGCCGACATTGAAGAATTGTTTGTAGGAAATTTTTTTTTTTCTCTTTACAGAAGAATCGTTTGTAGAAATTTTTTTTTTTCTCTTTACAGCTTGATGTCTTGATGTTCTCTCTTTTTTTTTAATATTTATTTTGTCATGCTTTGACTGTGTAATACTTAAATTTATAACCAAGGGTTAATGTTTAGAATTGGTATTCTAAACAAACTAAATACATATACAAATTTTTTTCCAAAAAAATCATATATAAAAGTATTATGATTAGCACAAAAAAAATTCTTTAAATACTTATTACAAAAATATTTCTAAATTGGCAACCAAATTGGATTATATCATATATAATAGTATTACGATCAGGATTGGAGGAAAAAATAAAATTTTAAATTATTCCCGACAATAAATTGGATGCAAAAAAAATAGTATATACATAAAAATTAAATCAAAGAACTTACAAAATCTGAGGCAATCAATCACAGATCAACGGTACACAGATAAACGGTACACAGATAGTCAATTTCCTGAAACAAAGTAAAATTATTCAGTATTTTTTCAAAAAAAAAATGAAATTCAAACAAAAATGAAAGGTAAAAACTAAATCAGAAAAAAAAATAGCACCAGCAGAGAAATAGAGAGTTTTTACCGCAAATAAAAATTTTAATAGAGGCATATTATATAGGCAAAAAAAATAGCATTCAAAGTAAAATGACCCTTCGAATTCAACAAATACAAATATCAGTCGAAGAGAGCGTAAAGAATGAATCCGAACCATTTTTGCACCTGGAGGGCGATTAATCGGCAGGAACGAAGCGCTGCTAACAAAAAAAGGCGCGACGGGAAGAAAGGCCGAGAATGAACTTGACCCAATTTTCTGTCTAGGAAGGACGTATCAGGAGTCGAAGAGGCATCTAGGGGGGCGAGCAGCATTTAGGAAGGTAATTTAGTATGACAGGTATGTCCCACAAAAGTACAAAATTAAGCTAATATCGCCACGTGGACAATCGGCAAGAATAAAGCGTTGCTAACAAAAAAGGCGCGACGGGAAGGACCAATAATAAACTTAGCCCAATTTTCTGTCTAGGGAGGACTTATCAGGAGTCAGAGAGGCATCTAGGGAGGCGAGCGACATTTAGGCATAGAATATTCTTTATGAACATAGAACATAGAATTAATTCCTAATTAAATATAGAATATTCTTTATGAATTAATCGAGCACGTTCATAAAGAATATTCTATGTTTAATTAGAAATTAATTCACTAAGATATTAAATTACAACTACGTATGTAACACGAGCTAGCTCGTTAAAATATAGAGCTGAAAATTCAGCTCGTGTTTGGCTTCAAAGAGCTGGTTTGTTATTTAGATCGCCAACCCTACTATTAGGTAAATAAATTGAAAAAAAAAATAAAGATTAGAATTTTAATCTAATAATTAAAACTCACAAAAGTGTGGAGCTACTATACTATTAGAAGTATATAAATCCAACTTTGGATTCCTAGGATTTACTAGTTGACAGTGCTAATAATATAGATCCAAAGGTCCAAAGGTTGGATGTGGGTTCTTCTAATAGTATAACTGCTCAACTCTTCACAAACTATAGTTCTCTACACATTTACATTGGCCTAAAATTCTAGTGGTATATAGTTCCAACTTCAGAATCCTAAGGTTTACTAATTGACGGTTCTAATAGTATAAGATCCAAAGGCCCAAAAGTTGCAAGTGAGCGCTTCTAATAGTATAGTAACTCAACTCTTCACAAAATATAGATTTCTTCAAATTTAGATTGGTCTAAAATCCAAATAATAAAAATTTATAATATATATAGTTCGACCAAGGTGCTTTTGAAAGCACGAAGATATTGATACTCTAACATTTTTTGCTATTAAATCAACCCTAGTAATTCTTATATATAAGCAATATAGAGTCGAACACGAGAGAGCTAACCCTAGCTCGTATTCAGCTCGTTAAGATTGCTAACTGAAAAATTCAACTTATGTTCGACTCGTTTATATAACGAGCAATCAATTTTGAACTCATTTTGAAGTTGAACACGAGCTGACTCGAAATCAGCGAGCTGGATTGCCACCCCTACTGCACACATCGCATGCAAGCGATTTCTCCTATCCGCCTAGAAAACAATCAGAGCTTGCAATAGTGCCAACTACAATCATCCAGGCACATAAATTCCAAGTTGGAAAAACCATCCAGAGTTTGGAACACACATGCATTCACTGTATATAGATAACTATCCTATAATCCAGCCAGCAGTTCTACTTTTCCCCCACCCACCCAATTAACTTCAACATTCACCGAAAAGATAAACAAACAAAATATAATATAATAAAATTTACAGCCCTCGGCAGAGAAATGCATTTAAAAAGGGCAAAATAAATCCACTTGAAAATCCCCTAAAATCTGAAGAACCATTTTAAACTGAAACTAAGATCAAACAGCAAAACCAACAAAACCATATAACCGTGATACCATTCCCATCATTCAAAAACCAATTAAAAAGCTGCTAGTTTTCACTCTTCATATTTCCTTCCACATGCACTAATGCACTGATAAATAAGATCTTTCCCTTTCACAACGGTTGGATGATAACACATTGTGCGCACCATCATCAGATTAACCCTTTCGAATCCACTGATTCACCACAAACTTGATTAACAAGAGGCCGGGAGTGCTCTTAATTAACCACAATAAGTGGTGTAGAAGCTCTTGTGTGGGTAGCTTGGCTTTAATATGCATATTATCATCATGGATTCGGCGAACCAATCGGAGGAGCCTTCAGTGAATGCGCCTTCTGATTAGCTGAAGCTTGCATAGCAGAGGAATTTTTGGCATTGCTAGAATCACCCGTCATGGCCATTGACTTTTTAATCTGGAAACCAGCCCAAAGCAATACATCATTAATTATGTGAAGACCAAAAGACTAGAATGTGCAGTTGCATGCATGAGTAAAACAACTGTTATGCAAGAGTATAACAGCGAATAACAGTTGTTGTGAGAAAAAAGGAGAGGGAAGAAAAAAAAAAAAAAAAAAGGAACATGAAAAATTGTAGCAGCATGTTAGGACGGGACAAGGTCTGGGCAGAATGTTCGCTATCTTTCTCGTCCTTCAAAAGGTTGAAACCTTATGCTCTCTCTAGAATGGAGATGCGATATCATAAAACTAGATCACCGGGGGGGTGCAAGGATGTTGATGTGGGATTTGACAAGGGTATTTAGCTTAACAGTTAAATTGATAGAAGCTGCGTAGTTTTTTCTGAGCTCATCTGCAACCTTTCTTTTGCCTTACACTCATCTCCAATTATTGACCCTTTTTTCCCTCTAAACTCAAACCCAATTATCAGGGTGAAGGAATATAAAGATCGTCTATCTTACCAAGGTTACTTTCTATCTATACACTAGAAATTTATAGCTACTTTTCATATTCTCAAGGAACTTTCAGTATGTTGAGAAAAATTAGGAGTAAAAATATGTAGGAAGACATCCATATTAACTTATGAGGCCTTTAGGATAGAACAGTAATATACCATCAACCCACACATTGCAATGAGGAAGAATAGATGTGCACAAATCTCTAAAAAGCTACAGACGTAAACTTGTTAAAAAATAATAGCACTAAAATCCGATTGTGAATTTGTGATTAAACTAACTAATTTTGTAACAGAATTATACAACAAACTCACAAGAAAATCGCAACAGAAAACCTTGGAATTGTAGAAGAAAAGGAAGCAAACAAACGATCAATCCAAGAGCATGCATAATACTAATCTAAGGCGTATTTTTGACCTTCGTTTAGAATTAACCGGAAACACCGCGCTAAAGTGCGACCGGAATTCATCCAGCAAGCATGATCATGGAGAAGGTTGACAGAGAAACTTTCAACACCCGATGGTAAAAAATAATAATAATAATAATAATAAATCAATTGAGAGTGAAGAAAATAAAAGAAATAAAATGAAGCTAATAATAATTTTTTCCCCCTCCAGTCTATTCATGCATAATGAACAAATGGAAGAGTATAAATATATACAGGTAAGTGGGAGCCGAACAATGTTCAACTCCACGTCCTTTGTTAGTTAGCTGCTGAAACAGCATAACGTCCGCTCAACTCACAAACATTTTGATTCACCTAATAAATAAGTAAAATAATAAATAAATAAATATTAAATAGAAGAAATAAATAATAATAATAATAATAATTATTATTATTATAAATAAATGTGAATTAATAAATAAACTCAAATAAAATTTTAGGTTTTCACAAATAATCACCCAAAAAACTCAATTGTTGGAATAAAAAAATTAAACTCAATAATAAAAAGAAGTAAAACCACCGAATGTTTATATTACGTAATGAGCGAGATGCCTTTAAGATAGTTAACCCCACTTAGGAGCCATTTGGTTGAATGTAGTTGCAGAAACAGTGTAGTTGAAAATACATGCAGTTGCAAATGCTGTAATTGTAACTACACCTAGTTTGTTTGGTTTTATACAGTTGCAACTGCTGCAGTTACATTTTTTCTGTTTGGTAATATGAAGCTGATAGTTGTATTTGTAATTTTTGTCAACTCTTCAGATAGAGTGGTGAGATTACCTTCACTATGCATAAAATAATTGTATAATTTTATTAATCATTTAAACTTACTATTTATCAATAAATAAATAGATATATATATATAATATTTTTATTTTTTCAACAATTCTTCAACTTAATCGCACATTTAAAATTTAATTTATTTAATTTTAATATTAAATCAAATTTTTAAAATTTAAACAATTCTCTGATTTTTTTTATCAAATTTAATAATTATAATTAATTAAAAACTTATTAGTTAACATTCACAATCACATTCTATAAAAATTTAGGCAAACTATTTTTAATTTTAATAAAATAAATTTTAAAAAATTTAATTTTTTGCACAAAACTTGTATTGCCTAAAAAATTTTATTAGTATGAGTTTATTTACAAGTATTTTTATAGAATTATATATATATATTATTTATTTATTTATTATTGTTAATTTGTGGGTGATCCTAATCCTCAGCAACTGCTGCAGTTGGAACTACAACCAATTTGGATGTAGTTCCAACTGCAGCATTTGGACCTTCTTGTAGTTGGAACTGCAGCAGTTGGACTCAACTACACTAAACCAAACATAGGAATTGAGGTTGTATGCATTTGCAACTGCACCGTAGTTGCAAATGCGCGCAACCAAACAGCCCCTTAGTGTAAGGGGTTTCTATCAGAAAAAATCAGAGCTTTCTTTCACTCCGCCTTCAGCTACCCTACACACGGCATAGAATTCTTCGTCGTGGTTTTGTGTGTTAATGCCTGTGCACAGTACCTTGATTTTTCATAAGAGTTTCTATAGACAGCACACATCTCATAGTCGCAGCCATATACGAATAATCTTATATACGTGATCCCCTCCAGGGATGTATAGAGTAACATCTTACGAAAATTACCACCTTCAATTCCATTAAGAGTTCTAAGCTCAACCTTAATCACTACACAAAGCACTACTCACCATAGGGATGACATTGGAGCTAAAGCTCCTCTATATAAATTGTATAAAGTGCACTTTGGCGGACCTGATGGGTTGTTTTTCTCATATTGAACCTTATTCAAAAGGTCTTTTATCATAAAGGTCTAGTTCCCACCGCAAGAAAGCCCTTTCTAGGCAAAGTTCTATCCCACTCGATGACTCCATGACCTTACTTCTACTCAGGCCTTTCGTCAAGCAATCTGTAAGATTCTTCTTAGATCTACTAAAACTCAAAGAAAATAACATCATGAAAAGATAACCATCTATCAAAATTTTATCTTAATTTAATACTAGTGAAGGAGCCCGCAAGTCGTAGCGGGTAGAAACTATAAGAGTAATTAATAATAAAAGAACATCAAACATTCTCGTGTACCTCACTTGCCACAATCACTAAAGGTCCCTCACTATTGGTGCTTGGGATGGGACTGACGACGCCTTCTCTGGCGACGGTGACAGTGAAAATGACAACGATCCTTTCGACCGCGGCAGAGAGGGGAGGTGGTGTCACGCCCCGACACTGCCACTTTGGTCAGTTCAGGCACGTCAACAGACCGCCGAACGGACAGAATCTCCCCTCACGTCCTAGGCGTCACAATCCATACAATTCGCGAGATTCCAACCAGGAACAGAATTCATACATAATTGCATTCACCACATTACTTTTACATTTACATACTTTTTACTTCCAAATACAATCAAGTTATTACAAGTTGTTTCTTTCTTTTCTACACCCTCAAGCTAGGCCGACTCGGGGTACTGCTATCTCTGCTCACGGTGGTAGGGCGCTCTCTACTAAGCTACGCCCTTTCCTCGCGCCGTCGCGCCGCTCACGTGTGGACGTGAAAAACGTGGGGTGGGAACTATATAAATAGTTTCCGGTGGGTACGGCCACCCAAAGGAAGAGCTCGACCCACCAGGTTTAAAGGAGGCAAATCAACATGTTAGTCCAACAGATATCCACATATAATTTATGCAAGTATTAAATACATGCGTATGCCTCACAACATGCAATATGCGATTCATACAAGTAAATCTACTGATTCTACTTTCTATCTCACTATCCACAGCTCATCCATTTACCATTCTATATCATTGGTCATTCTCTGTCACTCGCCATTTTCACCTAAGGTTTCCTTTACCTTAAACAACTATACCACCCGACTCGGTCTCGAGTCAATCATCCGAGGAATACCGCGTGCATCCAGACCTGAGGAGAGGAACCTGCCATACACCTCAGCCTTTAATCCACAAACCACATCGCCTAACGGGTCGCGAAGAACTACGTACACCCGTGGTCAGGGATCCCCCGATGGGAGAGGAACATGCCGCATACACCCGCAGTNCACCTCAGCCTTTAATCCACAAACCACATCACCCAACGGGTCGCGAAGAACTGCGTACACCCGTGGTCAGGGATCCCTCGGTGGGAGAGAAACATGCCGCATACACCCGCAGCCGAGATCCCCGATAGGGAGAGGAACATGCCACATACACCCTAGCGATCGAAAATTCTTCCGGTGGGAGAGGAACATGCCACATACACCCACGGCCAAGAATCTTCCACAACCATATTCTCGAAGTTCTTCCGGTAGGAGAGGAACATGCCACATGCACTCGTGGCCAACAACTATCGAGATCCACAAGTCCTGAAATTCCGGAATCCACTTTCTATATCTCAAGGGTTAGCCTCATACCCTATAATGTCAATCTCTCTAGATTCGACTCATGCATATCCTAGTGGCCATTCTACCACAATAATCCACAACCTAGATTTAACCACACTAGGTTCAATACTACTACATCTCATAACCTAGGTTTAACCACACTAGGTTCAATGTCATTTCCACCTAGATTCATTCGACTCTAGATTCACCGTTCAACCTATGTTCAATGACACTAGGTTCAATACCACTCATGCTACTTGTTATTCTAGTTGTCCACACCTAGGATTTATAGTTTTCATGCCACACTTAGGATTTATAGTTTTCATGCCACACTTGTCGAGTTCTCTACTCTTCCTAGAGTTTATCGACCCAAATTCAACGTTCATATCTAGGCATACATATATCCACATCCTATAAGTCCACATGCCTATGTTTCTTATCCAATGGTAGTTAATACATAGCATCTATCTCATGCCTTCATAATTGCAATTAAACTACCATTATATGCATCAATAATACAACCATACTTCTCTTTGGCATGGAAGTGATCTAATCACTTCGGTGAAGCACAACCCACCTCACAATACTCTTCGATTGCTTGTAGACACTTATAATCAGGCTTCCGCGGCACACGTCGCCCGATTAAGCTCGAACTCACAATCGACCACCGAACACTCACCAATTTCCAACCTAGAGTTGTCTGGGGCTCTCCTCTATCCTTCAATTAGAGAACCAAAGGATCAATTAGGTTCAAAACCCTTAAACCCCAAAAATCCCAATTTCCAAACCCTAGTTTTTCCCATTTCTCCAAATATCCCAAAAATTCATGGAGTAACATGCTTATCTAGCTTAGAATAGTCTAAGGATCTCTAGAATATCATGCATAAAGGATTTAACCAAAATCCCAAACGTTTAACCCAAATACGAATCTTGAATCGGAAGCACGCCGTACTACCAAGCGCTTGAGGACTCGATCCACCGCTCCATACGCGTTCCCGAGCTTGTTCTCCACCAAAACCCCAAGTTCGGAAGAGAGATCTAGAGAGAAAACTAGAGAGAGAGAGAAGTTTCTCTCTCTCTCTCTACCATGTGTGTGTGTGTTTTGGCTGAAGAAGGAGGAGAAAGGAGAGGGGAGGGTCTCCTTTATAAGCCCTTATGCTGGGCTTATGCTGGGCTCCCCGCATGCCCTTATGCTGGGCTCCAATTTACCAAAATGCCCTTATGCTGGGCTCCCCGCATGCGCGGGGTCCGGACCCTGGCTCTAGGGCCCGGATCCAGTAGTAGCTCCAACAGCTCAAAAACTGCATTTTTCCCAAAAATGTAAGTTCTTACTCCTTGAGCCTCTAATCCATTTCCAACCATTCCAAAACCCTCAAAACACATTTTTGAGCGTGTTTAAACCATCCTCTCACTTATACTTTGCCGGATTTAGGCCAAAGTCCAATATAGCTTTCCGAGTTCCGTTTTCGTGCCCAACTCGCACCGAAAATACTCAAATGCTCCCCGAACTTCATCGGAACTATTTTAAATAGCTTTTCAAGCTAATATCCACCGAAACTTCATAACTATAGAAGTTCAGTATATTACAGATGGGCACGCATTAGTGAGAGAGGGAGGAAAGGAGGCGACGGTGTATAGAAAAAGATGAGGGATTGAGAATTGATGAATTAATTAGAGATGAAGAAGTGCGGATTGTAGATGGCAAAGGATAATTTGGATGCATTAATTAGAAGTTTGGTGGAGGGAAGGAGAAGGATCATAATGGATTAATTGGAGAGAAAGATGTGAGGATTGTAGATGGCAGTGGAATCATTTAGATGCATCAATTGGAAGTTTAGTAGCGGAACCGTTTAGATACATTAATTATATGCATTAATTGAAAGTTTAATAAAGGAAATGGGAAGGGTCACACGTTGGTGAGGGTGAAGGACAACTTGCCATAGGGAATGGGACGGGTCACACGCTAGTGAGGGTGAAGAACAACTTGCCACGTGGCAAAAATATTGAGAATTTATATAGGTTAATAGATTAATTGAAGAGAAAGAAGGATTGTAAATGACAGTGGAATCATTTAGATGCATTTAATTGGAAGTTTGGTAATAGGATCGTTTAAATGTATTAATTAGATGCATTAATTGAAAGTTTGATGAAGAAAATGGAAAGGATGACATGCTGGTGAGGATAAAAGACAACTTGCCATAGGGAATGGGAAGGGTCACACACTGATAAGGGTGAATGACAACTTGCCACGTTGAAAAAAAATATCATATAGGTTAATAGATAGATTTAGAAGTATTAATTAGATGCATTAATTGAAAGTTTGATAAAGAGAATGGAAAGGGTGACACACTGGTGAGGATGAAGGACAACTTGCCATAGGTAATGTGAATGGTCACACACTGATGAGGGTGAATGACAACTTGCCACGTGATAAAAAATATTGGGAATTCATATAGATTAATAATAGATTTAGGTGCATTAATTGAAAGATGTGAGGATTGTAAATAGTAGCGGAATCATTTAAATGCAATAATTGGAAGTTTGGTAATGGGACCGTTTAGATATATTAATTAGATGTATTAATTGAAAGTTTGATGAAGATAATGGAAAAGGGTGACACGTTGGTGAGGATGAAGGACAACTTGCCATAGGGAATGGGAAGGATCACACACTAATGAGGGTGAATGACAACTTGCCACGTGATAAAAAAATATTGGAGATTCATATAGATTAACAAATTAATAGATTTAGATGTATTAATTAGATGCATTAATTGAAAGTTTGATGATGAGAATGGAAAGGGTGACACGCTGGTGAGGATGAAGGACAACTTGCCATAGGGAATGGGAATGGTCACACACTGAAGAGGGTGAATGACAACTTGTCACCTGGCAAAAAATATTGGGGATTCATATAAAAGTTAATAGATAGATGCATTAATTGAAAGTTTGATGAAGAGAATGGAAAGGGTGACAAGCTGGTGAGGATGAAAGACAACTTGCCATAGGGACTGGGAATGGTCACACACTGATGAGGGTGAATAACTTGCCACGTGGCAAAAAATATTGGGGATTCATATAGATTAATAATTAATAGATAATAGATTAATAGATAAATGTCTGCTAGCCTTAGAATTCACCAATTCTTTTTTACAAAAATCAATTACAGATCGAGAGTTGCAACGAATAGAAATAGATAGAATATAAGAGGAAATCAAAGAAATCAATAACAATAGGTTCTTGAGCCATTCGGCTTCAAGACAAGTAGTGGCAAAGACAACCAACTCTACCTTTATAGTGCTTCTAGCTATTACGATCTGTTTGGTTGATTGTCAAAAAACTGCAGTACCACCAAGAATAAAGACAAAACCATAAATAAATTTGACATCTAAAGAATCAGAAATTCAATTTACATTGTTGTATCCCTCAATTATAGCAGAATAGCCAACAAATTTGAGAGAATATGAAAGAGTACCTTTAAGGTCACCAATACTCTCTCCAGAGCAATCTAATGAGTCGTACTAGGATTACTAGTATATCTAGTCAATCTCGATATGACATAGGCAATGTCAGATCTAATCCTATTCGGTATAAAGAAGACTAACCTAAAAGTTGAGTTGAAAGGTTCACCCTCAATCATGTTGACTTGAGGTTTAGGATAGTTGTTCTGATTGTTCTAGTCTTCTTGTAGACAACTTTCTTCGATAAAAACATTTTGAAGCAAAATAGTTGTTCCGGCCACAAACATAACATAAACCATCCTTCTTATTCCCACTAGATTGGTTGGTATTGAGCTTCTGCGTATGGTTCCAATTTCGGTTCCTACCCTCAAAATCTTTACCCTTAGATTTAAAATTTCTACATTTGGGTTTCAACTCATGGCTTCGGTTCTGAATCTCGGTCAGATTTATATTAGATAGGTTGCGAATTGGTTTAATGGTTTTATATTCTGATCGCTTGAATTACCAACTCTAGTTTAAGAGTTTCCTGAGTTCTTCTAACCTTTTGGGCAAATCTAGACAAAAGAAAGGGGTAATTTGTCTAGTAGGCAGGTAGCTTGATAGATATCATCTAAGGTTAAACCATTCTTGGACAAAATTCTGAAATTGGTAGACCAGATCATTTATAAGAATGTTGTCTACCATTCTAAAAATAAAATCAGTAATGGTAAACCTAGCAGCACCTTCAATTTTGTGATGTAGGCATCTTCTAGAGTATTACCATAAATCTTTGATAGTTTGGTATTTCCTATAAGTTTCATAAAGTTCATCAGATAGGCAACTAAGTATTCTAAACCTATAGTGAAATTTAATTTCTCCGTGGATTTACTACGTTCAAGTTCTGTAACTGAGATAGCAATAGATTTAGAAGAATCTGTAGATTTAAAAAAAAAAAAAAATCAGAGAGAGTTGCAGGAGTAGAAGAAATTTTAGAAATAGGATAGGAAGGTGTTTTTCCAACTGCAGTTATAAAGTCTAGGGAAATAAGCCAGGTGTCAGGAAGTGAATTCTCGAAATGCGAAAATTGGACTTCGATTAGAATCGACTGATTGTCGATTGGGTACGCTTCGGGAAGGCCGAAGACATCAAGAAGGCCAAAAGTGCATTGGAGAAGGCCTCCGAGAGCGACTTGTGAAAATTCTGCAAAGTGCAAGATTTTTGCTCTCGGGGACCGGTCCTTGGTGGGAGAGACCGGTCCCCGTAGCTTGGAAAGTGTGGCAGAAGGCTCTGCGCACAAAACTTGCTCTCGGGGACCGGTCCCTGACGGGGGAGACCGGTCCCCGTAGGTATGTAAATTGAGCAAGAGGCTGTCCTGCGAGAGTGTGCTCTCGGGGACCGGTCCCTCGTTGGAGAGACCGGTCCCCGTAAACGTGGGAAAGGGAGCAAGGGCCCTTTTCTATAAATAAGCCTCTCGGGGACCGGTCCCTCTTAGAGAGACCGGTCCCCGTAGCCTGAATTTGCCCAAGATGGGCTGTGCATGGTTGGCAAAGTTGAGGGGCTTCTATGCATTTGTAGCATAAGTAGAGGCTATATGAAAGAGTGTGCTCTCTTCTCATTTTCTTCCCCAAACTCAACCCTATCTCTCTCTCTCTAAACTCTCTTCCTCTCTCTCTAGAAGGTGAAGAAGAGAATGGATTTGGTGGAGGCGCAAACTAGGAGAAGGATCTTCGTTGTCTTCTTCTTCCTCTTCACCCTTGGAGCTAGCTTTGGAGGTAAGCTTCTAAGCTCAACAATGGTAGATTTCTAGGGTTAGTTCCGTATACTCTAGAAATGGTTTTGTTGGAACCCTATGATGCTAAGTGGATGATTAATGCATGAATCTAGGGTTTTGTTAGAGTATTTTGCAATAGTTGCAAGTTAGGGCTCCGAAATGGGATTTTGTGATTTGTTGGGTATTGATCTAAATTGATCAAGTGTAAACCTAATTACTAGGTGTTTAAACTTGTTGGCGAAGACGGTTCGACGATTCGTCGAGCGGGTGAAAAATTGTTGGCAAAAAGGACCTTCCGAGCTTCGTTTCCGCCTGGGAGGCCGAGACGACATCGTAAAATCGCCGAACTTCATTCTTAGAGTCGTTACAACGCCAGAAGGTGGGTGGTGTCATCCCGAAGCAACCGGGCTCCTCTTTATGTCTTAGTGCATTATAACCTTACATCTCTTTATGTATGCATTGTAGGATAAATGTGCATTTTCATTTCCTTATGCTTTCCTAGATGATATCATAGTGTGAGTTGAATGCTTCATATAGTGAATAGATAAGGATTGAGTCGAGACATTGAATCCTATGGTGCTAAGATAAGAGATGGACTCGATAATTGATAAAGACATAACGAGTGGCATGTAAATAATAATGACAAAAGAACGAGTGGCATAAAACTTAGTGTAAAGTGACACTTGACATGTGAACTTAAGGATAGGCGGATTCCCTAGAGATGAATCATTGAACAAGAACTTAGTGTAGTTAAACACTTGCATATGGACATTGGGATAGATGGATTCCCGAGTGACTGTCAACCCTAGTGGATAGGGTATCCTCGAGTTGAGAGGATTGGATCATGCTCACTGTTTGTTCAGAGCTTGCGGTGGTCGCTCCACACAAGCATGCGCTTCGAAGTTTGTCACACGAGGGATAGCCTTATGAGGTCCCGAGGATAGCCTTAATGGGGTCCCGCAAACGGTCTCGAGTTTGTTGAGCGAGTTGAGTTTCCTTACCATGAGATGCATGTGAGTCGTGGGCGAACCTCAGGGTTGGCCAAGGAATGGGTAAGTCAAGAGAGTTGATGAACAAGTAAATGGCATTACTTCTTGGACATAATGGCATGTTAGTTGATTACCTATCACATTATGCATGCATACATTGAATATGATTCGGGCATAGTAGCATAGCTTTCTTACTATGTCGTTACTGTTTTCGCATATCTATCTATCTATCTATCTGCTTGTGCCCACTTGGACCTAGTGGGGAGATCGGCGAAGTCGGCGGCCGAACCCACTGGGAACTATGGACGATAGTTCTCACCCCACTTTGTTGCAGGGCCGAGTACGAGCGCTCCGTGTGAGGATCGCGGTAAGAGCTTAGCGCCCTCGCATTAGTAGCTCTCCTACTGCATTAGAGGTACCTACATATGTGAGAGTAGATGATGTATAGGCTGTGAGATGCATTTTGGAGAGAAGAGAATAAACTTGTTGTACCTATATTTTGGACGAACAAAATGTGAATCAATTGTATAAATGGACAAATCGTGATGTAATAGATAGAACTCTCTCTTTTTGCACTTGTATGTATATTTGTGTTACTTGCTCTTGTTGTTAAGCACTTGTGGTGCTTCTATTGTCGTTGTATGGATCATGTATGTATTGAATTATTCCCGGGCGAATTCTTGTGCATGATCCCATGCTTGAGCCTTGGGCGGACAGGGGAGGTGCTGTCCGTTCGCCGTCTGTTCGACGCGCCCGAACCGGACCAATAGGTAGCGGTCTCGGGGCGTGACAGGTAATTATGGTATCAGAGCAAGTAAAGAGAGGAATCTAGGATTGACCTAGAAGACCCTAGGATGGAAACCTTAAGGCTATAGGTGCGTAAGAGAGACGTGAACCTATAACAGTGGCGGGAGTTGATCGATTGGGTCAGGATTGGAGTGTGTTTCTAGTAGTGACTAGAAACGGATTCAAGTGGTATGAGTTCTCGACTCGCAGTGGTTGTGTTGGCGGCCGACAACATGACACTAAGAGCCGGGAATGAGTACACTTGTGTGCTTCCGCCTAATTGCGATGCCGAGTCGCGTTGTTCGTAAATGCGATGAGGTTTAGCGGGTTAGGGTGATTAACCAAGTTGGTTGTGTTTCAGGAGCTGATGTCCCCAAGGCGCTACACACGTAGGTCCGTTCCGGCACCGCCTCCTGAGGTGCCTGAGCAAGCTGGATCTAGCGAAGTGCAAGAGTTACGGGCGCAAATGACTGCGCTAGCCGGCGTGGTGCAGCGCCAAGAGAGTCGGTTCGAGCGGCTCCAAGAGCTTATGGAGCGGCAGGTGGCGGCGGCTGCTGCGACGGCAACCGAAGGTCGTGATCCGCCCGTCCCCTCGGCGCGCGTGCCTGAAGTGGCAGAGGGTGAGGGCATAGCGGCAGTTCCGGTGGTGGCACATTCCCCGCCGGCAAGTGTTCCTCCGGCGGCCTCAGGTTCGGCGACACCCGATGCGGCGGCCAAGAAGGTGGAACGGGAGCATGCGTTGGCGGCTCTCGTCAAGTTTAGGAAGTTCAACCCACCTATTTTCAAGGGGGAAAAGGTGGAACCGTCGATGGTGGAGTCGTGGGTTGACTCAGTAGAGACACTCTTTGAGGACCTGTCCACCTTGGAGAAGGATAAGGTGTACCTCGCCACCCATTGTCTCGAGAAGGCGGCGAAGGTGTGGTGGAAGCGGGTGAAGCGAGACCGGTCTTCCGACCTTCCGTCGATGTTATGGGAGGAGTTTAAAAAGACCATGTTCGCAAACTACTTCCCCGACACTATGAAACGGAAGCTGCAGGAGAAGTTTCGTAAGTTGAGACGGGGATCGTTGAGTAGCGGACTATGAACAGGAATTCTCCCATATCATAGACTCTGTCCCGGATGTTGTTCGAGATGACCGAGACCGAGCCGATTGGTTCTTGCGAGGGCTTCGGCCGGGGATATATAGGGCCGTGCAGCTATTCAAGCTCACGACCTTTGCCGAGATATTTGACCGAGCATTGTGGGCGGAGCACGGTGATGCCCACGTGCGAGAAGAGCGCGAGCTGATGGCCGAGTCGAAGGACAATGGGAAGAAGCGTCAGGGCGGTGGTTCGGGGGGACAATCTAGTTCCAAGAAGCCCCCGAAGTATCCGCAATCGCAATCCAGAGGCCGTGGAGTGCCGCGGTGTGTCATCTGTGGTGGAGACCACCCCGCGTCGCGTTGCCGTCAGCGGCAAGGAAAGTGCTTCAAGTGTGGGCAAGCGGGACACTTTGTCCGCGACTGTCCTGGGGGAGTCTTGCCTGCCCCGTCTGTCGCATCGGCTCCAGCGACTCCGGCACATTATAGAGCCCACCGGCAACGGCATTGGCTGGACGCGCGATGGCGCCGCGTCAACCTGAGATGACGCGATCGGCCCCGAGCGGACGGGTATTCGCCGCTCAAGCCGAGGAGCCTGTCGAAGCTGAGCGCCACGTTGTGGCAGGTATGGTTTTAATTAACGGAGTTCGTCCAGGGCTATGTTTGATACAGGTGCCACACATTCATTCATCAGTAGATCATTTGCACAAATGCATGACATTGGCATTCAATTAAGTAAGAGCACCTAGCGAGTAGAGGGCCCCGGGCGTGCGTTCGTTATTCGCAAGGGATGTCCGGCGTGTCCAATTCAAGTGGGCAACTGGATAATGCCAATTCGTATGTTGATGCTCAAGAGGTTGAAAGACTTCGACGTTATACTGGACATGGACTGGCTTTCGAAATATTACGCGTCTATTGACTGCAGGCATAGGGTGATAACGTTTCGGGAGCCAGGATAGGAGGAATTCACATACCGAGCGTGCAAGAGCTCATGCTTCGCCGCGACGGTATCTGCGACGAGAGCAAGGAAATTGGTTAACAGCGGTTGCGTGGCTTACTTAGCGACCATTGTGGAAATGGATCGAGTAGTTCCGGCACTCGATGAGTTGTCGGTAGTTCGGGAGTTTCCGGACGTGTTTCCTACGGAGTTACCGGAGATGCCGCCGAACCGAAAGATCGAGTTTGTGATAGACTTGATCCCCGGAACGGCGCCGATCTCAAAGGCCCCGTATCGTATGGCGCCGGCTGAACTAAAGGAGTTGAGGGCCCAACTGCAAGATCTCCTCGACAAAAGGTTCATCAGGCCGAGTGTATCACCGTGGGGAGCCCCAATATTATTTGTGCGGAAGAAAGACGGATCGTTTCGACTCTACGTGGACTATCGCAAGTTGAACAAGGTCACGATCAAAAATAAGTACCCACTGTCCCGAATCGACGATTTATTTGATCAACTACAGGGGTCGTGCATGTACTCAAAGATAGACCTATTGTCCGGTTATCATCAGCTGAAGATAAAGCGGGAGGATGTGCAGAAGACCGCATTCCGCACGCGGTACGGGCACTATGAATTCACGGTCATGCCGTTTGGGCTCACGAACGCCCCGGCAGCATTCATAGACTTAATAAACCGTGTCTTCAATGGGTACTTGGACCGATTTGTCGTGGTTTTTATAGACGACATTTTGGTCTATTTTCGTAGCGACGAGGAGCATGCCGAACATCTAAGGCTAGTGCTTCAAATCCTTCGGGAGGAGTTGTATGCGAAGCTAAAGAAGTGCGACTTTTGGCTCCGGGAGGTCACATTTCTGGGGCATGTTATTTCCGAGGGTGGTATCTCTGTTGACCCTAGAAAAGTTGAGGCGATTAAAGATTGGCCGCGCCCGACTAATGTCACGGAGGTTCGAAGCTTCGTGGGCTTGGCGGGCTACTATAGACGGTTTGTGGAGGGTTTCTCGAAGATCGTGATTCCACTCACCCGTCTGACTCAGAAGGGCACCAAGTTTGTATGGAGCGAGGAGTGCGACCGGAATTTTTAAGAGTTGAAGGAGAAACTGACTTCGACTCCGGTACTTGCTTTACCGGTGCCAGATGAGGACTTTGTGGTTTATAGTGACACGTCTTATTCGGGATTGGGGTGTGTTCTGATGCAAGACGGGAAGGTGATCGCGTATGCGTCCCGCTAGCTAAAGAGCTACGAGAAGAACTACCCTGTCCACATCTTGGAGTTAGCCGCGGTGGTATTTGTTCTCAAGTTGTGGAGGCATTACTTGTACGGCACGCGTTGCGAAGTGTATACTAACCACAAGAGTCTAAAATATTTGTTCACACAAAAAGATCTGAACATGCGACAACAGCGGTGATTAGAGCTGCTGAAGGATTATGATCTCGATATTCTCTACCACCCCGGGAAGGCAAATGTAGTCGCTAACGCACTCAGTAGAAAGTCGGCGGAGAACCTCGCGATGTAGGTCACGGATTAGGAGCCCCTATGGAAGGAAATGGGACGGATTGATCTCGAGGTTGTAGCTCCCGAGATTCCGGCTATGTTGTCAACTCTCGTTGTCCAACCAACCCTGTTGGAGAGAATTAAAGGGTTGCAACCTGCAGATCCAACTCTCCAAAAGGTGCGGCGCGACATCGAGAGTGGATGCGGCGGCGATTTCAGTGTAGACGCCGAGGGTGTGCTTCGGTTTCGGAACCAGTGGTGTGTACCAGACAATGAAGAGATTCGAAAGCTGATTCTGAAAGAAGCACATTGGTCGCCTTATAGCATCCACCCAAGAGACACCAAGATGTATCAAGATCTAAAACAGCATTACTGGTTGCCGGGAATGAAAGTCGATATTGGACGCTATATGGCGGAGTGTCTGGTATGCCAGCAAGTCAAAGCAGAGCGCCGATTTCCAGCGGAAAAGCTGCAGAGCTTACCTATCCCCGCTTGGAAATAGGAGGATATGACCATGGACTTCGTGGTCGGCTTGCCTCGTTCATCGAGTGGCCACGATGCAATCTGGGTGATTGTGGATCGTTTGACGAAGTTGGCACACTTTTTGCCGATCCACACGACTTGGGCAGGTGACGGGCTGGCGCAGGTATACCTGGATGATATTGTGAGGTTGCACGAGGTGCCGAAGTCGATTGTATCGGATCGAGACCCCCGGTTCACTTCGCATTTTTGGAAGAGCATGTAAGAAGCGTTGGGCACACGGCTCGATTTCAGCACCGCTTTTCATCCTCAGACAGATGGACAGTCAAAGAGGACTACAGATTCTAGAGGATATGTTGCGAGCGTGTCATTGACTATAGGGGTGGTTGGAGTAACCACTTGCCAATGGCCGAGTTCGCTTACAACAATAGTTATCAGGCTAGTGTAGGGATGTCACCGTTCAAAGCTCTTTACGGGCGGAAGTGCCGATCTCCTATCCATTGGAGTGAGGTAGGCGAACGTGCGGTATGTTTTGCGAGAGGCGGAGGAGAAAGTCCGCCTTGCTCGCCAAAGATTGCTCATGACGCAATCTAGACAAAAGAGTTACACAAATAAGCACCGTAGAGATTTGGAATTCGTGGTGGGCGACCGCGTCTTCTTAAAGGTGTCGCCCACGAGAGGCGTGAAGCGGTTCGGAGTGCGGGGAAAATTGAGTCCCCAATATATTGGGCCGTACGAGGTGTTGGAGTGAATTGGTGCAGTGGCTTATCGGCTAGCGTTGCCGCCGAAGCTCGCCGATGTTCACAATGTCTTCCATGTCTCCAACCTCCGCAAATATATCCACGATCCCGAGCATGTATTATCATATGCACCGCCGGCATTGCGCGAGGATATGAGCTACGAGGAGTTTCCAACGTTGATTATTGCTCGAGAAGTGCGAAAGTTGCGAAATTCCCTACGTCAAGGTTCGGTGTACCAATCATGACGATCGCGAAGCTACGTGGGAACTAGAGGACACAATGAAAGCGCAACATCCTCACTTATTTGAGGATTAAGATGAGGTATGAGTTAAGTTCAAGTTTTAGTTGAGATTTGAGTTCGTTTCGAGGACGAAACTCTTTTAAAGGTTGGGAGGATGTAAGGAAGTGAATTCTCGAAATGCGAACGTTGGACTTCGATTAGAATCGACTGATTGTCGATTGAGTACGCTTCGGGAAGGCTGAAGACATCAAGAAGGCCAAAAGTGCATTGGAGAAGGCCTCCGAGAGCAAGTTGTGAAAATTCTGCAAAGTGCAGGATTTTTGCTCTCGGGGCAGGTCCCTGGTGGGAGAGACCGGTCCCCGTAGCTTGGAAAGTGTGGCAGAAGGCTCTGCGCACAAAACTTGCTCTCGGGGACCGGTCCCTGACGGGGGAGACCGGTCCCCGTAGGTATGTAAATTGAGCAAGGGGCTGTCCTGCGAGAGTGCTCTCGGGGACCGATCCCTCGTTAGAGAGACCGGTCCCCGTAAGCGTGGGAAAGGGAGCAAGGGCCCTTTTCTGTAAATAAGCCACTCTCGGGGACCGGTCCCTCTTAGAGAGACCGGTCCCCGTAGCCCGAATTTGCCCAAGATGGGCTGTGCATGGTTGGCAAAGTTGAGGGGCTTTTATGCATTTGTAGAATAAGTGGAGGCTATATGAGAGAGTGTGCTCGCTCTTCTCATTTTCTTCCCCAAACTCAACCCTAACTCTCTCTCTCTCTCTCTCTCTCTCTCTAAACTCTCTTCCTCTCTCTAGAAGGTGAAGAAGAGAAGGGATTTGGTGGAGCAAGCTAGGAGAAGGATCTTCATTGTCTTCTTCTTCCTCTTTACCCTTGGAGCTAGCTTTAGAGGTAAGCTTCTAAGCTCAACAATGGTAGATTTCTAGGGTTAGTTCCGTATACTCTAGAAATGGTTTTGTTGGAACCCTATGATGCTAAGTGGATGATTAATGCATGAATCTAGGGTTTTGTTGGAGTATTTTGCAATAGTTGCAAGTTAGGGCTCCGAAATGGAGTTTTGTGATTTGTTGGGTATTGATCTAAATTGATCAAGTGTAAACCTAATTGCTAGGTGTTTAAACTTGTTGGCGAAGACGGTTCGACGATTCGTCAAGCGGGTGAAAAATTGTTAGCAAAAAGGACCTTCCGAGCTTCATTTTCGCCTGGGAGGCCGAGACGACATCGTAAAATCGCCGAACTTCATTCTTAGAGTCGTGACAATGCCAGAAGGTGGTGTCATCCCGAAGCAACCGGGCTTCTCTTTATGTCTTAGTGCATTATAACCTTACATCTCTTCATGTATGCATTGTAGGATAAATGTGCATTTTCATTTCCTTATGCTTTCCTAGATGATATCATAGTGTGAGTTGAATGCTTGATATAGTGAATAGATAAGGATTGGGTCGAGACATTGAATCATATGGTGCTAAGATAAGAGATGAACTCGATAATTGATAAAGACATAACGAGTGGCATGTAAATAACAATGACAAAAGAACGAGTGGCATAAAACTTAGTATAAAGTGACACTTGACATGTGAACTTAGGGATAGGCGGATTCCCTAGAGATGAATCATTGAACAAGAACTTAGTATAGTTAAACACTTGCATATGGACATTGGGATAGGTGGATTCCCGAGTGACTGTCAACCCTAGTGGATAGGGTATCCTCGAGTTGAGGATTGGATCATGCTCACTGTCTGTTCAGAGCTTGCGGTGGTCGCTCCACACAAGCATGCGCTCCGGAGTTTGTCACACGAGGGATAGCCTTATGGGGTCCCAAGGATAACCTTATGGGTCCCGCAGACGGTCTCGGATTTGTTGAGCGAGTTGAGTTTCCTTACCATGAGATGCATGTGAGTCGTGGGCGAACCTCAGGGTTGGCCAAGGATTGGGTTAAGTCAAGAGAGTTGATGAACAAGTAAATGGCATTACTTCTTGGACATAGTGGCATGTTAGTTGATTACCTATCACATTGTGCATGCATACATTGAATATGATTCGGGCATAGTAGCATAGCTTTCTTACTATGTCGTTACTGTTTTCGCATATCTATCTATCTATCTGCTTGTGCCCACTTGGACCTAGTGGGGAGATCGACGGAGTCGACGGCCGAACCCACTGGGAACTATGGACGATAGTTCTCACCCCATTTTGTTGCAAGGCCGAGTACGAGCGCTTCGGGTGAGGATCCCGGTAAGAGCTTAGCGCCGTCACATTAGTAGCTCTCCTACTGCATTAGAGGTACCTACATATGTGACAGTAGATGATGTATAGGCTGTGAGATGCATTTTGGAGAGATGAGAATGAACTTGTTGGACCTATATTTTGGACGAACAAAATGTAAATCAATTCTATAAATGGACAAATCGAACTCTCTTTTTGCACTTGTATGTATACTTGTGTTACTTGCTCTTGTTGTTAAGCACTTGTGGTACTTCTATTGTCGTTATATGGATCATGTATGTATTGAATTGTTCCTGGGCGAATTCTTGTGCATGATCCCGTGCTTGAGCCTTGGGCGGACAGAGGAGGTGCTGTTCGCTCGGCATCTATTCGACGCGCCCGAATCGGACCAATAGGTAGCGGTCTCAGGGCGTGACACCAGGCCTCTAACTATTCTTGCCACCTCACAAAGCCTATCTCTCTAAACTTTTTAGGCTTCGGGCTTAAGACTAGAAGTGTCCTCAAAGACTATTTTAGATAATCAACCCACAGCCTTCTCCTATCAATCTGACTATTAGATGTATACACAAAAGTGTAAATCAAATCTTTATTCAGCTTCATACTTTCTATAGCAGCCAAGAGTTAACATCTGGTCAGTCTTTTCGATAACTCTGACTGTTGTTAGGATATTTGGATCCCGCAGCACTCAGATTCTCACTTGCTTCGTGTTGTCATTCTATTGGGAGGCTCGTTACTTCAACTAGTCCCCATGTTCTTCGAATGGATCTCTTAGTTGTTGAGAGGGTTGCCCAAAAGCGGTATATAAGGCGTACCCAGTAAAGCTTACAAGTAAACCAGATATGGAGATGGCGACTAGGGTTGCTGTTTCCATTTAGATAATTTCAAGATCACAATAGATCTACGATAAGATCGTTTATTTATATACTGGTCGATCATATAATAGAAATGATGATTCATTCAGATCAAGCTTCCTTCCTATTAATCTGGAAGTTCTTCTCAGATACAAGGAAATGATTCAGTTCTAGAGCCAAATATCATAGTTCTCAAATGAGCAATCGAAAAGATTCGAGAGCATCCTCGAGGTTAGGTACTCTTCCTCATAGTATCTACTATTTAGATCATATTTAATGAAAGAAAGAAAACATAGTATGGAACTTTGTTGGATTAGGTCCAAGACAAAGATTCTTTCTTGACCAAACTACAAGTATGGAACTCCATATGCTTATTACTAAACTTGTTGAAGAGATGAAACAGAACCAAGGTCTTATCTTTTTTATCAGAGGTTGAATCGATCATCAGAAGAAGAAGTAGACCAAAAATTAGGATACATTCTGGGAAAATGAAACTAAGTTGAGAAAATGAAGAAATTAAGGTTGACTAGATCGAGTGGCAAAAAGGGTTCAAAAAACCTTTTTAGAAAGTAAGACATGTACCAGAATATTTTCAGGGTTCAAGTTTTAAAATATTATTTTTTTATCATAGTTGGTTCAGCACCAAAAAGATGACCCAAACAGTTTATAATGTTTGATTTCAATTAGGTGCTTTCAAGCGAAGTTTATAATGTTTGATTTCAATTAGGTGCTTTCGAGCAAAATATTGATGCAATCAAACAATACATATATTGCAAGCATAGTTATAAAAGAAATTAAAACAATAAATAAAGCAAAAATTTAAAATTTGGTGCTATTGGTTAGAGAGACTTGCTTAAGAGCTATGAAAGTTCTAGCTAGCTGTGGGCTCGAATCCAACAGAAAGCAAAAACAAAATTTTTTTTCCTTCTTTACTGTGACGAAAACAGTATTTTTTTTATTTTTTGAATAGTAGAAATCAAACCTATTTTTTCAACAGTAACAATTTTTTTAAACAGTATTACACAGTAATTTAAAAACCCTTTTCTTTTGATAAAAACAGTAAAAAGCCCTTTTATTATTTTTTTTTTAAAAACGGAGAATAAATAGCAAAATTCTATAATTAGAATAGGCAATAAATTAAACAATATGCAATTGCAACTTTGCAAGTTAAAGAGCTAATCCCGAAAATTTATGTTAAATGCCAATCACACAAATAACTTACTACCTAAGGTGTATTTCCATCTTTTGTGCGGGATTAACCGAAAACACCGCCCCAAGGTACAACCGGAATTTGACAGAGATTCTTTCAACACCAAGTGATTAAAAACAGTAGAGAAAGAATGAAAGAAAAAGTATCAAAATAAAAGGAGTGATATATTAAGAAAATCCATATTTTTTTCCCTCTTTTTCTCTCACTGTGTACATGTCAAAGAGGGGATAAAGGTTGCACTTATATAATGCATTAAGGAACGTTGGACAATGCTTTCTTTACCCACATCTTGCACGAGTCTCACGCTTCCATTTCGCACAAGAAGCGGATCCATTTCCGCTTGAGAAACGAAACAAAAAATAAAATATAATATAATAATATAATAAAAATAAATAAAGAAATTCAAAATAAAAATTTGGGTTTTCTCCAACAAAACTTACCACAGCAAGCCTCTCCTTGTGAAAATCATTTGTGATCTGAAAACAATTACCAAAAAACCCACCAAACATTAGATTATTAGCGTCACTATATAAAGAACAAGAAAACAACACAATGACTTCCCCTCAAACATTTACCTGCTTCTTGTAGCATTTGATTTCATCTCCACCAAAACCAGGTAGTGTCATATTCCAGTTTCTCTCTGCAAGCAAAAAACGTCAACGCTCGAAACCCTATACGAAAAACTACATAAAAGAGAAATACTAAGGCCTGTTTTGGTATTGTAGTCATTTTTTTGTTTTCTTTAATAGAATTTCTTGTAAACTTATGTGGGAATGGACAGTGAGTCGCTAACAGTCCTTGTAACCAAGGTGTTGTTCTGAAACAAAAAAAACAAAAAAAAAAAAAACTTGGAAAATCTGTTTTTTGGCTTCTTTGGGTATTTTAAAGGAGAAGTTAGCGTCCCTCACCTAACAAAGGTGCATTGCAAGCTAACCAACAAGACTAGAAAAATTCATCTACCGGCACATCCAATTACACATTATTTGTGTTAAAAAAAAACTTGCAACAAAACCAAACAAGGCCTAAGATCGCAATAAGCTAAAGGAAAACCAAAACCCCTTACCAACATATAGTAGTATATCTTTTACTTCTAACATGTTTGACTTTCGATGCTTTGCCAAGGAGCAAGCAAACATTGTAGTCTGCTCATATAAAGATATAAAAAGAAACGTGATAAGCACGAACTCAGTAACCAAAAGAAAAAAAAAAGAGAGAAATGCAACAAATGATTGTGATGCAATTCAACCAAGTCCTAAGCGAGCTTTCGAAATGATTTCATATCAAGATTCCCCTTTCAGGATTTATATATCATCAAGACGTATTCCACATTTCACGGCCCTACACAATAACAGAAAGCAGTTGTATTTTCAAGTATAGACATGAAAACTTACAGATTCAATAAAATCTTCAGCAATCTCAATAAGAACATCTTCGACTTCAGCATCTAACTTCTCCGACGGATCAATCTGCACAATTACGAAGAATCTGTGGATAAGGTTGAAGATAATGTTGATCAATTCCACAAATTAGGGCTGCCAATTGGTCACAGAAGGTCAGGTCATTCAAGTCAATTCCACTATGACATCAAACCAGGACCGATCCAAACCTGACTCAACTAATCAACAAGTCGGGGTAAGCATGTGGGGTAAACGAGACAGGCTAAAATGAGAATCTTATCCCTTAAAACATAGAAGAATTCATTAAAAAAAAAAGGTGGAATCTCAGACATCTTTAAGGACACTTCATAGAAGTCTTCTTATTCAAACAACTTGGTTGCTCTTACTATCAAAAAACAAGAAGAGAGTCCAGTGAAGTTGGAAGAAAACAAGTCTAGACTCGAGACGCAATGCATGCGGCAATGCATGCTTACTATCATTAGAAGGGAAAGACTGATATAAGAATTACATCTTACATAAAGAATATGAGTATGTGAAAGAACAGTCAACGAAGCCTCAAAATTCAAAGAACCAAAAGAGAGAGAGAAAAAAAAAGAAGAAAAGACCAGGCTAACATGAAGAAGGTAGTGTAAAAACAGATGATCCTTTATCACAATAATCTAAGTTTTCTTGTCGGACGAATGACTTCTTGCTACAACAAATTAGATCAGATTGATGATGAAATGTCAAAACACAAAGGTAAAAATTTATGAAACCCTCTCAATTGATATTTTTTTATTTCATTCAGTTGAATTGGAATTGAGTTAAATTCAACAGCTGTTTCATTAGATTTAACAGCTTTACCTGCTTATCAGCTGGCAGAACAGCAAGTTCTGTAACAATAATTATCCAAAAGTTAACAGAACTGTTAATTTAATTAGGACTCCCTGTTCAATCAATTGACCTAACTTGAATTAAAAAAAAAAAGAAAAAGAAAAAGAAAAAAGAAAACAAGTTGATGGGGGTGATCAATCACACCAAAAAAAAATAATAAAGTGAGGACCGTCTATCTAACAATGGGCTACACTTGAAGGGTCTAAATACATATTCACCAAAATGTAATTTGGAAACATAAAATTTAGAGAAAAGGAAAGCACCTGAGAAACCAATTCACGGATGCTTCTCTTGCTAAGAATGTGATTATCAGATTCTACATCATCTGTACTAACAGGAGTGACTGCCCCAGACTGCACAACCCCAGCTTGCGCCAGAGGAGCACTAGATTTATGGGCTGTTGATCCAACATTTCTCGCAGCCTGTTGTAGAGTTAGGGCTTGCTGGTTCCTAAGAGCTAGGTACTGTTGATGCTCTTGTGACAACTGTGACCCTGCAGATGTTAGCTGTTGCGGCTGTTGCAGCAATTGCTGCTTTTGTTGGAGCTGCTGTTGCTGGATCTGCTGCTGTTGAGAAGATGATAAGCTCTGTTGTTGTGGAGTTGTTGAAGGTGATTGTAGGAGATGGTACGGTCTCGGTTGTAGAACTTGTGGCCTTGGTTGGGGCCTAAGTGAAGAAGCAGAAGAAGAAGAAGAAGGCACGGAGGGTGCATGCATTAGCTTTCCCTGGCTTGATACCAACGGCTGCTGCATATGTTGGCTTTGTGGAAAAGCTGATGCAGAAATAGGAGAAGGCAATGAGGGGGCTTTTGATATACCATGACTAGGGAATTTCTGTATAAAATAGGAAATTAATAAGATGAGAGCACAAAATAAAGCAATTTCGTAGAAAAAAAAAAAAATTATTCAGAAAACTCATGCAATGTTCTGCTGTAGCACTAAACCAAGCAGGAAAAGACACCACATAGAATTTAGATGATTTTCGTCAAATTAACCAATATCAATCTTTTGAGGCGGTGGTTACTTATCACACCTTAATGCATTTCCTGGTATCTTTGCATGCGATGTTAATTACAGTTTGACTTAACTACAATTATAAGTTGTTTTCAGGTAACACATGAGCAATGCAACTTCCCATGCAAACTGCAAAGTGGAAAATATTGATGGAGACGAACTAAAACAATCTAACTTTTTTCTCATAGGAGAAGAAGATTAGTTGGTTTACTTGTGAAGCTAACGCTTGACTAGCAGACGGAGATGTTGATCTTATTGGGGCTTGAATAAGTCTCTGTTGCTGGGGACCAGAAACAGCAGTCGGTCTCATTGGAGCAGCAGAGCTAAGAGAACCAATCATACCAATATTTTGAATACCTGGAGTAGATTGTCTGACCTGAAAAACAAAGTTACATCAAGTAAAGAGTAAAATGATACTAAAATATATAAAGATCCAATTTCAAACCATTTTATGTACTTTTAAAGCATTTGATATTGCATTGGCACAGGAGACTTCGTCTTAAATAAAGATATAGTATGGAACCACACTCAACCTTAAAAAGCTAAAACGAACACGGAAAAAAAAGAAAATCCCTACAAAAATTTTCCTCCTTTTAATAAATGCTAACTAAAGCCAATGCCAGATCCAAGATTGGATGAAATAAGTACGAGTTGGTTTCAGTTGGATAATTGACTATTCGATCATAGAGAATGGTTGCTCCAAAGTTAGATAATTCTATCATATCACAATAGTATAGAGCTACAGATTCAAAAAAATTAAAGATATAGCTTAGCAACACGCCAATTTTATTTGAATTGCTTTATAACGCATACAAATCTTTTCAGACAAACAAATCTTATAATAGTGGATCAAGAAAAGAGGAGATTTGACATAAGAATCCTGACTGTCTTGCAGTCAACAATATCAAAATCCAACATTATCTTATGAGTTTAGGATACTTGGTATTTCTTGATCCCATATTTGCCAAATTAATAAGTCACTCGACTCATTACTAACAATGGCATTTGTTTATTCTCGCTTCTTTGCCCTACCTCCCCCGCAGATATTAGTAGAAAACCCAATTATTGATCACTAGGCTCAAATGAAAAGTAAGAGATTTGAGCTGCTGAGCCTTACTTTCTCGCTGTTAAAAGCTTCTAATCGTTGCTATAGCTTAAGGTTTTCGATTTATTGGTATGCCCTCGTCACATATATGCTAAGAAAATAAGTCACTAATCTCATCTACTAAGAATAGCAAGCACACGTTCTCTCTTCTCGCTGCTCGAGCTTGCAAAAGAATTTGCAGAAAGAATTTGCAGAAAGCCCAATTTGGTGATCACCGGACTTGCAATTTTCATATTAGAAAGTTCAGAGGAGAGCAAATTATGGTAAAGTGAGTTAAATTAGAGAGGCAAAAGATCAAGCATCACCTGAGCATTGGAGGTAGGCGATTGCTCAGGCCCGCGATTCAGGGAGCCAAACGGCTGGTTGAAGGATGGCGAGGGGCCGAAGGAGGAGAAGGCCATGGGAGGCTGCTGAGACCGCGGGAGGTGCGCTGGAACCCCGGTGGCGAGGCTGCCTCTTGGAACCGTCGAAGGGGTCGGCGATGGCGAGGGCACTGAAGCAGAAGAAGATGATGACGGCGACGACGGGGAAGAAGCAGCAGCACTAATAGTAGCAGCAGCAGCAGTAGTAGCAGTAATAGTATTAGAAGGGGCGGAAGAGGAGGAGGAGGAGAGAGAAGCGGAAGGGAAGTGGTGGGCGAAGTGGGGGAGCAACTGGGGGCGCATTGGGGAAAGAGGCGGCCTCTGAGGGAGCTGGTGCAGGGTTTGGGGCGGGGTTTGGATTTGGGGTTGGGGGACGCTCGGAGGGTCTTGGCTAGTAGTTTGGGAGGCAGAAGGGACGGCAGAGGAGGAGGGTGGAGAGGGCACGGGGGCCGACGAGGGCGGCGGCGGAGGTTGGAGTGGTGTAGGGTTTGGGGCCGGAGAGGTTTTTCACTTTGTTAATTGGTTTATCAATTTATCAACTTGATGGAGTTGTCCTTTCGTTGAGGCACGTGTGGCGCACGTGACAAGACGGACGTCCCTGGATTCGAATTATAGCCCACGTTTTGAACGGCCTAATACGAGCTTTGGGAACAGGCCCGGCCCAGGAAACTCGGACCACACTGGCATTCAAGCAGGACCTGGTCGCCAGCCTCTGCGGACCGGCGTTTTCCCCAAGCGAGGGGGTCCGCCTCAGCCCCCGCGCCACTAACCACTGCTAGTCGCTGCGAGAGTACTAAAACACCCCCGATAGCCGCATTAGGGCTTTTTTTGCATTTAGACCCCTGGCAAATTTTTATTTTAAAAATAGCTCTGTCAAAATTTAATTTGCAAAAATAGTCCTGAATCTGCCACGCAGGTACCACGTCAGTGCCACACGGGCAGGACCGGGCCGTGTGTTAAGGTGAACACGGTGAACCATTCACCGTGTTCAAACACGGTAAATGGTTCACCGTGTTTAGTATGTATTTTTTATATATTGAAAAAAGGAATAAGGAATAGGAATGTCAATAGGTATGGATATCCGAAATATTATCCGAATTCAAACCCGAATAAATTATATATATATACGTAATTTATTTTTGTTTATTTATACAATATATAAAATATTTAATAATTTTTATTCCTTAGATCTTCATCCAACGGTATAGATTTTTAAAACCCGCTGGGTTGGATGAAGATCTAAGAAATAAAAATTATTAAATATTTTATATATTGTATAAATAAATAAAAATAAATTTTATATATATATATATATATATATATATATATATATAATTTATTCGGATTTGGATTCGGATAATATTTCGGATATCCATACCTATTGACATTCCAACTCCTTATTCCATTTTTCAATATACAAAAAATACGTACTAAACACCCCTCTTTTCAATATATAAAAAATACGTACTAAACACGGTGAACCATTCACCGTATTTGAACACGGTGAACCATTCACCGTGTTTAGACACGGTGAATGATTCACCGTGTTCAAACCTAATACCCCGGCCCCAGCCCTGCTCGCGTGACGCTGACGTAGCGCCTGCGTGACAGGGACAGGGCCATTTTTGCAATTTTAATTTTGATAGGGCTATTTTTAAAATAAAAATTGCTCAGGAGGCTATTTGCAAAAAAAGCCCGCCACATTATAATTCCAGCGCTTCGCTTCGCTCCGCATTCTCCGAACCATCGAATTGGATGAAATTGCAATCTTTTTTAACTGGCTGTAATTAAAAATTAAAACTATACAAAAAAGGCTCAACTATAATAGTTGAAGCTATGTCTAAATTAGTCATAATTCTAACTACGGCAGTTGTACAGATTAACTTATAAAAAGTAAACTTATCTTTCTAATTATTTTTTAAATATAAAATATGAATCAACTAGGATTCGAACTCGGGACCTTGGATACTGTAAGGACTGAGATTTTTTACTGTGCAACTAAACTCTCTGTTGACGATGTTTATGTGTGTAATTTAATTACATAAGCACTCGTCAAGTTTCAGGAGANGTGGACTTCTGTTTAAACATCGAATGTAAAACTACGGTGTGAATGGTGAATGTATGAATGTATAGCTATCTGTATATTCATTTGATTGTGGTTGTATACTGTTTGTACTTTTGTACTTGTGTGACGCCGTGCAAGTACAGGGGAGACTCTGTCCGTGTGAACAGTGGATTCCCTGTATTTGTGGCGGATCTGGCATACTCTGGGGTCAGGTTTTTTTTTAAAAAAAATTCAAACGCTTTTCCACTGTGTTTCAAACAAAAAGGGGACCCCGGGGCGTGACAGATACCAACCACCAAACCTTTTGCCACTTGCGCCAGGGACAATCCGTGGGAATCCCTTCATACTACATATAAACTGATATAAATACACTTCTCACCAACATACAACGAAATAAATTATTTATAATTACAGTATTTTTTATTATTTCTTACCAAACAAATTTATATATATTTATAACTTCTGTGCTTTCAACTATACCATGTATTTATAAAATTCTACCGGCCAAATATATAAATATATACAGAGAGAGAAATAAAGAGTCTGTGTAGTGTTTCTGAGCTTTGGATAGGACTGGCTTCAGTATTAGTGACTGGTCGACACTTCTGGAGAGTGTTGGACTGAGTCGGAGTCGTTTCTGCGCGAAATTGATGCAGAAATGGACTTAGCGCACTTAAATAAGCAAAACTGAAGTTTTGCTAGTTTAGGGCGCCCAGAACTAGATTTAGGGCGCCCAGAAGTTTAGGGCGCCCAGAAATAGTTTAGGTCGTCCAGTACTGAGTGCTAAATTTAACTAAAACTGGAAGCCAATTCGGATCCTGTGTTCCGGGCGCCCAGAAGTGGGTCCGAAAATTCTACATCGTGAATATCGATCGTATTGACGCGTGTCTGGTGGTAGATGTGGGCCGCTGGAGCAGGATAAGTGTGCAGCACACCACAGGCGGAGGAACTGATGGGGGCTGTTTGTGCAGGCTAGAAGTTCTGGGCGCCCAGAACTTGGTTTTTCTGCAGAAACTGCAAGTTAATTTCCAATATTCCTGAGGCTTATCTTACCGTTGGATTACCCTATAAATAGGTGGGAGATGCCCCTGGTAAGCTCTTTTCCTCTCTTTCTCTCAGGGAAGCTTACATTTGCATTTCCAACCCTCAAATTCCCTCAAATTGCATCCAATCTTTCAATCGAAAGGTGGTGGAGTACTGATTCTGCAGTTCTTCAGAAATGACCTCCAGTGTTTTGGCTCGTACGCGACGTAGGAAGGTCGGATCGCGGTGAAACATGGTTTGCTGGATTCTAGACTTCTAGAGGAATCCACGAAGCCCTGAATTGTAGATTTTGGTTGAGATTATCTTGGTCGAACGGAAGTTTTTCTAGACTATTGTTGATATTGAGCTGAAAATGAGATTTTTGAGCTTTTCTTGATGCTATCTTTGTAGGCAGTGGGATTTTGGACCTGAGACACATTCTCCATTATTATTCACTGGATTTGATACCTTCCTCACCTGATTTGGAGGTAATTAGGTGAGTTTTGACATTATGATAGGGATTAAATTAAGCTTTAGTGCTGAATTGGGATAATTGATGGAATTCAATGTGTAGAGCTTGGAGATAGCTTGATTACTGGTCTTGGAGGATTTTGGTTGATCCAGCAGGGATTAGCATTGGTTCAGGACCTTCTTTGCTACCAGGATTAGCAATTAAGGTGGGTTACATCGGTTTATTCCTAAGCACAGTATTAGTCGACATGTATGATTTCCAGTTTTTGTAAATCATGTTGTAGCTCAATTTCGTTGATTGTATCATGGATGAAATCAATATTCAGAACATGATTAGTAAACCATAAATATACATGTTGGACTTGGAATTTGACTTAGGAGAAAACCAGCAATTTGGACCTGTCACCTGTTTACACTACCTGATTTAGCTATAGGAGCCGTTGTAATTTTGTATCGTCGCAATATCGAGGCGACGGGTACCCCAGGTAGTTTAGCTTTCAGTTACGCTCGTGCTGGGATGCCGAGTGTATTTTTACAGTAGCGTTCAGGTTATTCCGGACTGTTGGGTGCCGTCGGGGTTGACAGTGGACCCATATCGCCTTTTTGGCGTTGGATTGTACCGAGGGCACGTGATCTGTTGGTTGTTAGACCAGTTAGAGTTGATTTCTTGGACTTTGGCTTGAGAGAGTCTGATTGAGCTCGACAGAGATACGCTGCATACTAGGTTGGGTAGCTCCCACGAGTGCCACTCCGGAGACGGGCGTTGTGCTTTCGCGTTGGTGTCGTTCATGCCGGTTAGACTTGCTCTCCATGGACTGGATAGTGTGGAGGTAGCTGGATAGTCTCAACTGGGCGGGATGTGTGTGTTCACAGTCCCTGGGACGTGTATGTTTACAATCCTTAAAGAGATTGGATCAGGATTGACATTACTACAGTAGGTCAGCTTAGAGCATGATTGTGTAATAAATAGTAGCTGTAGATTTCATTCCAGCATTTATTACTACCTTTGCTCCCTTCTGTAGACTTAGTAGGTGGATCGATGTTGTTGAAGGCGGCACCCACTGAGGACTATTTGTTTTACAGTAGTTCTCACGCCCTGTTATTACCCTGTTTTTGCAAAGCCATCGTCTTCGGCTGGTGCTGTTGCTGATCAGGATCGAGGCAAGGGCGTCGCGAGTTAGAGCCCTACCCGACGAGCCGAGCTAGAGGTGCCCATACAGCAGGTAGTTGTTTTTGTTGGAGTTCATGTACATACATATATTTAACTCGCCAGTGCGAGTAGTTTTGTATCTTGGATTTGGCGTATATATATGGAACTCGCTTTGTTTTTATTACTGGTGCTTCTAGCAGCTCTATACTATTGTTTGTAGTATTGTATGATTTACAGGTACAGCTATCGCTTCGTATACAGGAAAAATTTCTTTGTATACGGCGGATTTGTCGGCGCGCCCGGGGAACGAGTAATCCGGGGCGTGACAGATTAAGTTGGTATCAGAGCTTAGCATTAGGTTGTTGGGACCTAGAAAACCTAAGTTTGGCAAACCTTAGGAAGGCAAGACGCGAGAGGCGTAATGTATTGCAAAAGTCAATGATTAATTGTTCTAACTCCTCTTAGAGTGGGGTGAGTGATTGAAGTAGTTCCTATTTTGGCCTGAGAAATTATGTTGGCTGCAGACAACATAATTTTGGAGGAAAACAGGGGCCGCCTTCCAGACTTTCATTGATTGGGTCGAGAGTGTTTGTGTTTCATCTAGCCCCGATCTTTTCCTTTCAGCTATGTATCGTCGCTGAGGTCGACCGTCGTTACGGGAGCGTGCCAAGTTGTCGCAGGATCGTGCGCGACCTTCCAAGATGCCTAAGCATGCGAAGCCGAGTGCCCGGCAGGAGCAGAGTGTTCGACCGGAGGCGAGTGCATCCCTGGACTTGAGTGCACAGTTAGCCGCCCTAACAGAGGTGACGAGGCGGCAGGGGGAGTTGTTGAAGAGGATGTGCGAGAGGCTAGCTTCGCCCCAGAGTTCAGCACCGAAGGCACCAGAGTCGTTTGTTCCACCTCCGACTACCCCAGCGACAGCACCAGCTGCAGCAGTCCCTCCGCCAGCAGCAGTTCCAGTAGCGCCAGTTGCGCCTACTAGGGGGCCAGTACCGTTGACAGAGGTCGAGCAGGAACGGTTGACAGAGAAGTTGGCTCGTTTCCGCCGCTTTGATCCGCCGACCTTCGATGGCAGTTGCACTGAGGCCTGAGTTGTTGAGGGCTGGGTCAGTGCGATGGAGAAGCTATTTGAGAATCTGTTCATTCCTGAGTGGGAGCAGGTATCTTTGGGAGTCCATTACTTGGGAGGTGATGCCCACGCCTGGTGGAGGAGAGTGAGGAGAGAGCAGGGACTGGTAGCGTTGCAGCTGAGATGGGATGAGTTCTGTGGAATGCTGTTTGGGATGTTTTTTCCCAACAGTGTGAAACAGAAGGTCGAGAAGGATTTGAAGAGGATTTAGCAGGGGGATCGTCCAGTGCAGGAGTACATTCGAGAGTTTACTCGACTCCTAAACTGTGTACCATTTGTGGTCAGGGACGAGGCACACAGGGTCTATCTGTTTGAGCAGGGGCTTAGACCTGACATCTTCAGGTTGGCGTGGGCGCAGAGGTCGAGGACCTTGGATGCCTCCATAGAGCAGGCCTTATGGGTGGAGAGAGGTGAGGTGTCGCTGTAGGAGAGGACTCCGGCTGTGGGGCAGAGTCAGGACAGGAAGCGCCCCTTTTCAGATGATGCTGGACAGTCGAGCAGCAGGCGTCCGCCGAGGCCTCCACGATCACGCTCTCAAGGTCGTGGGTCTTCGGGGCGTCAGCGTTTCAGGAGATCCCGTCAGTAGGGCCAAACTCAGAGGACACCACAGTGTGTGATCTGCAGGGGACCACACTGGCCCCGGTAGTGCGAGCAGAGAGAGGGCCGTTGCTACTCTTGCGGTCAGCCTGGGCATATGAGGTCAGCTTGTCCTCGTGCAGCATCAACAACACCATCCTTCGCATCAGCGCAGCCGGCATCCCAGCAGTCCTTTGGAGCAGCACCGAGTTTCCGCCAGGAGGACAGATCGTCTGTGCTGCGTCAGGCTGAGCGGCGACAGCAGGCTCCGAATGGCAGAGTTTATGCAGCTCAGGTGGAAGATTCTTCAGCAGCCGACAGAGTGGTTGCAGGTTTCATTTTGATTTCAGTCATTCGTACTCGCACTCTTTTTGATACCGGTGCCTCGCATTCTTTCGTTAACCGAGCATTTGTATTGTTGCATGGTCTAGAGTTAGGGTCATTGTCACAGGCACGAGAGATGCAGATCCCCGACCATGTTTTACAGGTTGCAGAGTGTTGTTAGTCATTCCGGTGCAGTTAGATTCTTGGATCATGCCCGCAGACCTGTTGGTGTTAGGGCAGCTACAGGACTTTGACGTAGTGCTCAGTATGGATTGGCTGACGCGGTACTACGCTACTATTGACTGTGAAGCGAGGACTGTGACGTTCCGCAAGCCAGGCCAGGAGGAGTTCATTTCTAGAGGATGCAGGAGTACTTTGTTCGCCACTTGGATATCTTCGGTGAGGGCTCGACAGCTGATGAGTAGAGGATGCGTTGCTTTTCTGGCGATTGTGACAGAGGTGCCTACGGCGGCGCCGGGACTCGAGGATATTCCTATAGTCCGCGAGTTTCCGGATGTGTTTCCCCCTGAGTTGATTACGATGCCGCCAGAGAGGGAGATAGAGTTTGTGATTGATGTAGTTCCTGGAACTGCACCAATCTCGAAGGCACCTTATCGGATGGCACCAGCAGAGCTGAGAGAGCTAAAGGCGCAGCTTCAGGATTTGATGGATAAGGGGTATGTGAGACCTAGTGTGTCGCCTTGGGGAGCGCCAGTGCTGTTTGTAAAGAGGAAGGATGGTTCGCTCGGGTTGTGTGTTGATTACCGGGAGCTGAATAAGATGACCATCAAGAATAAGTATCCTTTGCCGCGCATTGATGATCTGTTTGATCAGCTGCAAGGATCTTATGTCTTCTCGAAGATTGACCTCCAGTCAGGTTACCACGAGTTGAGGGTGAGGGCAGAGGATGTTCCCAAGACGGCTTTTCGGACTCGGTACGGGCATTATGAGTTTAAGGTGATGCCGTTTGGATTGACGAACGTCCCTGCCGCATTCATGGATTTGATGAACAGAATGTTTAAACCGTTCTTGGATAGATTTGTGGTAGTCTTTATTGATGATATTCTGATATACTCCTGGAGCGATGCCGAGCATGAGGAGCACTTGAGAACTGTGCTACAGCTTCTGCGAGAGAAGAAGTTGTATGCCAAGTTAAAGAAGTGCGAATTTTGGTTGCGGGAGGTTGCTTTCTTGGGCCACGTGATATCTGCGGTTGGAGTGGCAGTGGACCCGAAGAAGATTGATGCCATTCGAGATTGGCCCAGACCGACGACGGTGACAGAGGTGAGGAGTTTCCTTGGGCTTGCTGGTTATTACCATCGGTTTGTGGAAGGCTTTGCGAAGCTTTCCACACCACTCACTCGACTGACTCGTAAAGGAATTAAGTTCATTTAGAGTGAGGATTGCCAGAGGAGCTTTGATGAGTTGAGACGAAGGTTGACGTCAGCTCCTATCCTTGCCCATCCTGTGATGGGGGAAGGATTTGTGATCTACAATGATGCATCGCACAGCGGGCTGGGCTGTGTGCTGATGCAGCATGGTAGGGTAATTGCTTATGTTTCACGACAGTTAAAGGATTATAAGAAGAATTATCCTACGCATGACTTGGAGCTTGCCGCGGTAGTCTTTGCTTTAAAATTGTGGCGGCATTACCTTTATGACGAGCACTGCGAGGTTTTCACCGATCATAAAAGTCTTAAGTATCTGTTCACCCATAGAGAGTTGAACCTGAGGCAGCGCTGGTGGTTGGAGTTACTGAAGGACTATGACATTTGGTATTCAGTATCATCCCGGCAAGGCAAATGTGGTAGCAGATGCGTTGAGCAGGAAGGCAGTGCAGAGCTTGAGCATATTGATCACTCGGCAGAGATCGTTACTTGAGGAGCTGCAGCGGCTTAGGCTCGAGATAGTGTCCCCTGGATCTACTTCGAGACTGATGTCTATGATCTTGCAGCCCACTCTGTTGGATAGGATCCGAGAGCAACAGAGTGGAGACCCGCACTTGTCGAGGATTCGAGAGCAGCTTAAGAAGGGACAGGCCGAGGGCTTTGTTGTGGACAGTTCGGGAGTATTGCGGTACAGGGACCGACTGTGTGTACCTATGGATTTAGAGATCCGACAGGACATTTTGAGAGAGGCTCACTGTTCACCTTATACGGTTCACCCCGGTGGAACCAAGATATATAAGGATTTAAAGGCTCAGTTTTGGCGGAATGGAATGAAGAGGGACATTGGTAGATTTGTGGCTCAGTGTCTGACTTGTCAACAGATAAAGGCCGAGCATCAGGTACCTACTGTCAAGCTTCAGAGTCTGCTAGTGCCCGAGTGGAAATGGGAGCAGATCACGATGGACTTTGTCGTGGGGTTGTCTAGAGCCCAGGGTGGTTTCGATGCTATTTGGGTGATAGTGGACAGACTGACTAAGTCTGCTCACTTTCTACCAGTTCAGACCACATGGTCCAGGGAGAGGCTCGCTCAGCTATATCTGGATGAGATAGTGAGGTTGCATGGCATGCCCACTTCGATAGTATCAGATCGAGACCCGAGGTTCGTCTCGTACTTTTGGAGGAGTCTTCAGATGGCTTTGGGCACTCAGTTGCAGTTCAGCACAGCGTTTCACCTATAGACAGATGGTGAGTCAGAGCGGACCATTCAGACTCTTGAGGACATGCTGAGGGCATGTGTCCTGGACTTTGGAGGAGGGTGGTATCGATATTTGAGACTGGCTGAGTTTGCATACAACAATAGCTATCAAGCAAGAATCCAGATGGCTCCGTTTGAGGCATTGTATGGACGCAGGTGTCGATCCCCTTTGTTTTGGAGTGATGTGGGTGAGAGAAAAACGCTTGGGCCTGAGATTCTGATTGAGGCTGAGGAAAAGGTGAAAGTGGTGCGACAGCACATTTTAGGAGCCAGAGTCGGCAGAAGAACTATGTTGATACCGGGAGATGAGACTTGGAGTTCCAGGTGGGAGATCATGTGTTTCTTAAAGTCTCGCCGTCCATAGGGATTCGCCGATTTGGAGCACGTGGAAAGCTCACATTTTGTAGGCTCTTTTGAGGTATTGGAGCGAGTCGGGCCAGTTGCTTACAGGATTGCTCTACCTCCACGACCAGCCGGCATTCATGATGTTTTCCACGTCTCGGCTTTGAGGAGATATGTGTTCGACCCCTCCCACGTGATTGACTTCACTCTACTTGAGATTGGCGAGGACCTGAGTTACGAGGAGCGACCGGTGCGGATTCTGGCTCGTGAGTCGAGGAAATTGCGCAACTGGGTCATACCCTTTGTAAAGGTGCAGTGGAGTAATCACGAAGAGCGGGAGGAGACTTGGGAGCCGGAGACGGTGATGAGAGAGTCCTACCCCTACCATTTTGAGACTCAGGATTGAGGTATGTTTCAGTTTCGCGGACAAAACTTTTTATAGTGGATGAGGATGTAGTGTTTCTGAGCTTTGGATAGGATTGGCTTCAGTATTAGTGACTGGTCGACACTTCTGGAGAGTGTCGGACTGAGTCGGAGTTGTTTCTGCCCGAAATGGATGCAGAAATGGAATCGGCGCACTCAAATAAGCAAAACTGGAGTTTTGCTAGTTTAGGGTACCCAGAACTAGATTTAGGGCGCCCAGAAGTTTAGGGCACCCAGAAATGGTTTAGGTCGCCCAGTACTGAGTGCTGAATTTAACTGAACTGGAAGCCAATTCAGATCCTATGTTCCGGGCGCCCAGAGTGGGTCCGGAAATTCTACATCGTGAATATCGATCGTGTTGACGCGTGGCTGGTGGTAGGTGTGGGCCACAGGAGCAGGATAAGGGTGCAGCACACCGTAGGCGGAGGAACCGATGGGGGCTGTTTGTGCAGGCTGGAAGTTCTGGGCGCCCAGAACTTGGTTTAGGGCGCCCAAAACTTGGTTTTTTTGCAGAAACTACAGGTTAACTTCCAATGTTCCTGAGGCTTATCTGACCGTTGGATTACCCTATAAATAGGTGAGAGATGCCCCTGGTAAGCTCTTTTCCTCTCTTTCTCTCAGGGAAGCTTACATTTGCATTTCCAACCCTCAAATTTTCTCAAATTGCATCCAATCTTTCAATCGAAAGGTGGTGGAGTGCTAATTCTGCAGTTCTTCAGCGACGACCTCCAGTATTTTGGCTCGTACGCAACGTAGGAAGGTAGGATCGCGGTGAAACTTGGTTTGCCGGATTTTAGACTTCTAGAGGAATCCATGAAGCGCTGAATTACAGATTTTGGTTGAGGTTAGCTTGGTCGAACGGAGGATTTTTTGGACTGCTGTTGACATTGAGCTGAAAATGAGATTTTTGAGCTTTTCTTGATGCTATCTTTATAGGCAATGGGATTTTGGACCTGAGACACATTCTCCATTATTATTCACTGGATTTGAGATCTTCCTCACCTGATTTGGAGGTAATTAGGTGAGTTTTGATATTATGATAGGGATTAAATTAAGCTTTAGTGCTGAAATTGGGATAATTGATGGAATTCAATGTGTAGAGCTTGGAGATAGCTTGATTACTGGTCTTGGAGGATTTTGGTTGATCTAGCAGGGATTAGCATTAGTTCAGGACCTTCTTTGCTGCCATGATTAGCAATTAAAGTGGGTTACATCGGTTTATTCCTAAGCACAGTATTAGTCGACATGTATGATTTCCAGTTTTTGTAAATCATGTTGTAGCTCAATTTCGTTGACTGTATCATGGATGAAATCAGCATTGAGGACATGATTAGTAAACCATAAATATACATGTTGGACTTGGAATTTGACTTAGGAGAAAACCAACGATTTGGACCTGTCACCTGTTTACACTACCTGATTTAGCTCTAGGAGCCGTTGTAATTTTGTTTCGTCGCAATATCGAGGCGACGGGTACCCCAGGTAGTTTAGCTTTCAGTTACGCTCGTGCTGGGATGCCGAGTGTATTTTTACAGTAGCGTTCAGGCTATTCCGGACTATTGGGTGCCGTCGGGGTTCACGGTGGACCCATATCGCCTTTTTGGCGTCGGATTGTGCCGAGGGCACGTGGCCTGTTGATTGTTAGACCAGTTAGAGTTGGTTACTTGGACTTTGGCTTGAGAGAGCCTAATTGAGCTCGACAGAGATACGCTGCATACTCGGTTGGGTAGCTCCCACGAGTGCCACACCGGAGACGGGCGTTGTGCTTTCGCGTTGGTGTTGTTCATGCCGGTTAGACTTGCTCTTCACGGACTGGATAGTATGGAGGTAGCTGGACAGTCTCAACTGGGCGGGATGGGTGTGTTCACAGTCCCTGGGACGAGTATGTTTACAATCCCTAAAGAGATTGGGTCAGGATTGATATTACTACAGTAGGTCAGCTTAGAGCATGGTAGTGTAATAAATAGTAGCTGTAGATTTCATTCCAGCATTTATTACTACATTTGCTCCCTTCTGTAGACTTAGTGGGTGGACCGATGTTGTTGAGGGCGGCACCCACTGAGGACTACTTGTTTTACAGTAGTTCTCACGCCCTGTTGTTATTCCGTTTTTGTAGAGCCATCGTTTTCGGCTGGTGCTATTGCTTATCAAGATCGAGGCAAGGGCGTTGCGAGTTAGAGCCCTATCCGACGAGCCGAGCTAGAGGTGCCCATACAGCAGGTAGTTGTTTTTGTTAGAGTTCATGTACATACATATATTTAACTTGCCAGTGCGAGTAGTTTTGTATCTTGGATTTGGCGTATGTATATGGAACTCGCTTTGTTTTTATTACTGGTTCTTCTAGCAGATCTACACTACTGTTTGTAGTATTGTATGATTTACAGGTACAGCTATCGCTTCGTATACAGGAAAAATTCCTTTATATACGGTGGATTTGTCAGCACACCCGGGGAACGAGTAATCTGAGGCGTGACGGTCCGGTTATGGTGTTTTTAAAAATACCACACACTTGGTATTGTAAGAATTTATTCAGCACAAAATTAAAACTCAAATTGCAGTGAAAAATTAATATTGTATTTTTCAATTTTTGAAAAAAGCCAAAATTCATACCGTAAATAAAATCGAAAACAAAATCAATCCAGTACCGGTAGATTATTCTCATATTACAGTGTAAAAATAATCTAAATTAGACAGATATAAAGTTCATATTACATCACTTTAGACCAGTTAAGGTCTCTTGATCTACTGTACGGTTGAAATTGAATATGACGAACTGAAATTCTAATTAGCTGCGCACGTGCTTGACCTCTACGCATTTCCACACGGAATTGACGCAGATCCGACGTCTTCCGCCACACAGAACAAATGAGTCGTAGACTACAAAGACGGTGCTAGTAGTCCTCTGATATTTACGTTCCTTTTGATGAGATATTCTGATCTTCATGAAAGATAACATAGAAAGAGAGCGACGAATAATCTAAGAGGCTAAAAATTAAAATTTCATGGCCTTGGAAGACACATGTTAGCTAAAGCAGTCATAGAAGATAAGACGTGTGGAAAGGTTGAAACTGATTGGGATGTTTTGAACATGTGCAACGGAGACCAGTCAGTGCATTAGTTAGAAAGAATATTTTTTAGTTAAAACATAGATTGTCTTATAGGAGTGGGGGTCTGAATCTAACAATTGCTAAACATATAATAAACTAAAAAATTACTATACCTCATTGCACAAAATAATTTTCAAGTATAGAGCTAAATGAAATAGCAAGAGCTATAAACATTGTAGCTGATCTCCAATAGTAGAGCTTGGAGAAATTGCTACTGCTTGGCTTCCTTCTGCATGCCTTTTTGAATTCTTACCCTAATTTAACTAGCTTTGGTCAGTATTATTTTTTATTCTTAATTATTTTCTTATTTGTACTTTAGCAGGATTTTTATTTTGTTTTTATGTTGACAAATATATGAAAGTGGAAGATTTTTGCTAGAAAATTGAGTTCAGATTGGCTTGNCTTTATGTTCTAGTGGTTTAGTCTCTTTCTCTTTCCTTTCTATTTCCGCTTGTTGATAGAACTTAGCTGCATGCTTGCTCTGATATCGTTAGTTATTGTTTATTTTATCTTTCATATCACTTTGTTGTAGACGCCTTATATGTGCAGGCATATGGCGGGTCTGGGCACGCACCGGGCAGGGCCTTTGCCGGGTCCCGGGGCGTGACACAAGGCACCCCCCCGGGTGCACACAAGACGTTTACCACAAAACATTCAATAGAGACAGTAAGGAAATATTCCTAACATGATAATCATAGCATAAATACTAAACTATACAATAAATCACCATTCACTAAAGGAAGTAATAAGTTACTACAATAAGGAAACATCTATCATAAGACATACATCAAGTGCTAATAAAAAGGTACATCTCAAGAACATGGTAGTCCCTGTACAAAATGATCTAATACACCTTTCGAGACTAAAACAAAAAAAAAGTGTCCACCTAGGTAAGTATCTCCAAAAGGGCTCTAGCTAATCGCAACTCCCTTACCTCGATCCCTAACCTCTTCCGCAGTGGAAGGCTCTAAAAAAAAAACAACAAATATATGGGGGTGAGAACTATTAAACAATAGTTTCCAGCGGGTAAACCGCTGAAAAAAGCGAATTACACCACTAGGTCAACTGAGGCAAAAGTATAAATAATTACTAATAAAGCATAAATAAAGTTAAGCATTAAAATTCAAATCTACTATACCTCTAAATGATTATGTTATTGAACAAGTATGGAGTCTATGCTATTACATGTACAAATATATAATGAATACTCAAGTGTCATGCATTAGCTAGTTGTGATGTCCAACATTAAGGGCCTGTTTGGCCAAACTTCTGAAAAAGTGATTTCTGAAAAAGTGATTTTGGTTTGAAGAAATGATTTTTGTTAAAAGCTGTAGAGCGTTTGGCGGAGTTTAAATAAAAGTGATTTTTCTGAAGTGATTTTGAAAAACTATTTGGCAAATTTTTTTTGATGTTGGCATAAATTAATATTTTTATTAAATTTTATTTTAAAATAATTTAAAATCTAAATTTAAATTTGAATTAAAATGAAAAATTTTAAATTTCAAAATTGTAAAAAATTTAAAATTTGATATTTTAATTTTAAAAAATAAT
>NC_033621.1:16523258-16535063 GCF_001540865.1 Ananas comosus
GGGACCGGTCCCCGAGAGCAATTTTGCTCCAGTGCAGATTTCGCACTATTTGCTCTCGTGGACTCGTTTCCAATGCACTTTTGGTGATTTTAATATCTTTGGTCTTTCCAAAGTACACCAGCACGACCCTTGGTCGATTCGGGATGAAGTCAAATCCTCGTATTTCGAGAATTCACTTCCTCACACTGCTAACTCACCTCAAGGAGTTGTATGGTGAGCAAAGCCGATCTACTCGTTTTGAAGTGTCCAAAAGACTCTTTAAAGTCAAGATGCACAATGGGCAGTCTGTTCATGATCACTGTTTGACAATGATCAAAGACCTCGAGGAGCTTGAGAAGCTTGGCATGAAAATGGACAAGAAATTGCAAGTTGATCTGATCCTGCAATCCCTTCCTGTATCATATGGACAGTTTATTGTAAACTACAATATAAATAAAATTGATTGCACCAACGCAGAGTTATTGAACATGTTGATAACTACAGACGGGACTTTGAAAGGTTCAAAGGGCTCGATTCTCGCTGTGGAGCGAGCTTCCTCTTCCAAAAGAAAATCTAATTGGAAGAAAAAACCCGCGAAGAAACAAAAGACGGAAAACAAGCCCAAGAAGGAAGCTTCTAAGAATAAGGCCGCTAGCAAAGGAAAATGTTTCCACTGCAACNACGTTGACGGTCATTGGAAGAGAAATTGTCATGTCTACCTGGAGAGCTTGAAGAATAAAAGGAAGGACACACCTTCGGAAGGTATGTCAGACTTGCTCGTAATAGAAACTAACCTTACGGTTTCCTCTACTTCTAGTTGGGTTATAGACTCTGGTTCTAGTTCTCATCTATGTACTTCAATGCAAGGTCTAAGGGAAAGTAGAGGGCTCAGGGAAGGTGAAGTGACCCTACGGGTGAGCAACGGGGCAAGAGTTGCTGCTGTGGCTGCTTGGCACCTATCTTTTGCGACTACCGTCAGGATATGTTTTATTACTTAAAGACTATTATTATGTACCTGCTACTAGCAGGAATTTGATTTCTGTTTCTTCTTTAGCACAGGACGGTTATAATTTTAATTTTGACAAAGACTACTGCATAATTTATTTTAGAAATAATATTATTGGTCGTGATTTTATGATTGACAGTCTTTATCATTTACATATGGATGTATCTGTAAATATTTTCTGAGCAAGTAGAGACTGCTGTTGGGTCTAAGAGACCGAGAGATGAGATGAACCTAAAGTATATGTGGCACCTCAGGCTTGGTCATATTAGAGAAGAAAGGATAAATAAATTGGATAAAGATGGGCTTCTCAGCTCATTGACTTCAGAGTCTTATTCAGTTTGTGAATCTTGTCTTCAAAAAAAATTGACTAAATTACCCTTTGTAGGACAAGGGGAAAGGGTCACTGAGATACTTTCCTTGATATACACTGATGTGTGTGGGCCATTTGATGTGCATGCTAGGGGTGGTTATCTCTACTTCATAACCTTTACCGATGATTATTCACGGTATGGATATGTGTATCTTATGAAACACAAATCTGAGGCTTTTGAAAAGTTCAAAGAATTCAGATATGAAGTAGAAAAACAAACTGAAAAATCCATCAAGGTTCTTCGATCAGATCGAGGAGGAGAATACCTTAGTGGAGAGTTCCTAAATTATCTCAAAGAAAACGGCATAGTCTCACAGTGGACTCCTCCGGGAACACCTCAACTCAACGGGGTGTCAGAACGGAGAAACCGAACCTTATTGGATATGGTTCGATCTATGATGAGCTTCACTGATCTTCCTTTATTTCTTTGGGGACATACTTTGCTTACTGCAGCTTATTTGTTAAATAGGGTTCCCTCTAAATCCGTTCCTACCACGCCGTATGAGATGTGGCATGGTAAAAAACCAAGCCTTGGTCATATCAAGATTTGGGGATGTCCGGCCTATGTTAAACGACTACAGGTGGACAAGTTAGAGGCTAGGTCTGAGAGGGCTTGTTTTATTAGATATCCTAAAGAAACTTTAGGTTACTATTTTTATATCCCAGAGAATCACAATATAGTTGTGAGCAAATGTGCTATTTTCTTGGAAAAACAGTTTATTCAAGAAGCTAGTGGGAGAAAAATTGAACTCGAAGAGAGAGAGTCTCTGAAGAGCAACGAGTCATCAAACCTACAGAACCTATTCAAGCTGAGCCAGTACATGTAGTACCTATTCCACCTCGCAGGTCGAGTAGAATCTCCCATCCCACTAAACGATACTTAGATATCGTTACAGAGGAAGTAGAGGAAATGTTCCTAATGGGAGATAGGGTCTGACATCGATTCCGAGAAATGGCTGGATGCCATGAAGTCAGAAATTAACTGAATGCATTCCAACCAGGTTTGAATTTTGGTAGACCCACCAGAAGGCATAGTACCTATCGGGTGTAAATGGATCTAAAAAAGAAAGATAGGTTCGAATGGAAAGGCTCTACCTATAAAGCAAGGCTGGATGCGAAAGGTTATAGTCAACGTGAAGGCATTGATTATCAGGAGACCTTTTCATCTGTGGCCATGCTTAAATCCATTCGAACACTGCTTGCCCTTGCAGCATACTATGATTATGAGATCTGGCAAATGGATGTGAAAACTGCCTTCCTAAATGGATATCTTGAGGAAGATATCTATATGGAGCAGCCTTTGGGTTTCACTTCCGGTGACGAAAGTCACAAAGTATGCAAGTTGCAACGGTCCATTTATGGACTTAAGCAAGCATCTCGGACTTGGAATACTCGTTTCCATAACGTGATTAAATCGTTTGATTTCGTTAAGAATGATGAGGAACCATGTGTTTATAAGAAGGTCAGTAGGAGAGCTGTCACATTCCTCGTAATGTACGTGGATGACATTCTCCTAATTGGGAATGACATTCCAATGCTGACTTCAGTTAAAATATGGTTGTCTAAAGAATTCTCCATGAAAGATCTAGGGGAAGCATCCTATATTTTGAGGATAAAGGTCTATAGAGATAGATCTAAAAGGATGCTGGCCTCTCACAGAAAATGTATATAGAAGAGATGCTGAAAAGGTTCGGCATGGAAAACTCCAAAAGGAGACTTTTACCTCTTAGACATGAAATTTATCTCTCTAAGAAAATATGCCCCAATACATTTGAAGAGATTCAACGTATGAGTAAGATCCATTTATCTCAGATCAGTTATAGGGAGTTATGTACGCATGGCCTATGTACACGACTGATATCGCGCCTTCCTGTGAGTGTCAAGTGATATTTTCAATACTAATCCAAAGAGTGTGAGAGCACTGGATTGCTGTGAAGAAACATACTCAGTACTTTGAGAGGACTGAAGATAATGTTTCTTGGTCTTTGAGGAGGAGGTGAAAGTACAAGATATTACTGATTCAGACTTTATGTCTGATTGTGCACGATAGAAGTCTACAGTCAGAATGATCGTGTGTTCTTATGCAATGTTGCCTCTGTTATTGAAGATTCCAAAACAACCAATTTATTGCTGACTCTAATATGGAAGCATAGTTATATCGCCGCATCTGAAGCCTGCAAGGAATCCTTGGATCTACATGAAATTTGTCGCCAGAATTAGGTGTGATGCCATCGTTATCCATACCACTATATTGCGACAACATGCGCCATTAGCCCTAGCTAGGAGCCCAAGTTCTCATCAGAGGTCCAAGTTATATAGAGCGGCTGTTTCATATTATTTACGCGATACTACCTCGAAGAAATTCACATCAGAGATGCAGAAGGTAGACTCTAGGTAACGCTGCAGACATTGACTAAACACTTTAGACGGCAGAGCACTGAGTCCTGGAGATGGGGTTAGGTATTTGGCTGATTGGTTTTATGCAAGTGGGGAGATTGTTAGATGTCATGCCAGAAGCCACCAGAGCCGACACATATATTCTTTCTAGGATATAAATTTGTATTTGACTTTTAAATATTATGAATAACTTTGGATTTTTATTTCCATTCATGTTGTGTATGTGTTCATGAATCGTCCAAGGAATTAATAAGATGATGACATATATTCTCAAGTGTTGAGAATTTGAGACATGTGTCATTGGTGGTTAATTTCTAAATGCTCCCGATCAATGGATCATCACGGGGACGGTGATTGATCCGGTGAGATTGGTGCATAGGTCGCTTCCCTTTCTGGGTAGACGAGTCTCGAGTCGACAGTGTGGGGACACTGAAGCGAATATGCAGGTGGTTGTTGGAGAACAAGGGTACCGAGCGTGACCAATGCGAGAAGTCACTTGGATGTCTACTCACTTGTCAGTGACTTACTTAATGTTGAAGTAGTGTGACTGGTCCTTTGACCTGCGGTGCCTCGGCTATTCACAATGAGGTTACTGTAGTTTGACTATACATACACTTAGTCCCTAGCCATTCGGATCCTTGTGGTACATGTTGGCTGCCGTAGGTTCATTGTAGGAATAGGATGCGTACTTAGATGGAATCTATCTCCCTTGGTAGATAGGGGTGTTAGTCCTATGTGATTTATGAGACCGAGTTTAAAAGACCTTGGCCAGGGCAGAGTTAATAGCGAAAAAAGGTTTCTGATATTAGAAACTCGAGTCGAATAAATTTAACATATGACAAACGATGGGATTTGACGAGTTATTCCATAACCTCCGTCTTGTCGGGACTCATGATAGAAGGATTGTATCACACGGTAACTGCACAAAGAGGTTCAGTATTCCATTCTACTGGAATGCCATTAAATGCTGCTAGACATCACTGGTGGATTGTGAGACTCATGAGAATTATCTAGATGATCAATAATTCTCATTGGGCTGAGTTGGAATTATTCTGATCCATTGAAAGGAGTTTCAGTGATATTGTTGATAGTGTTCAAAATATATCTCACTACCAGATAGAATAGAACCTATAGGGTCACACACATGAGAGGTAGTGATTGATCGGATAGCTAGATCGCGATTATTGAATCGTCGGAGGACCTAATTATCAATATGTTGATAATTGGACTAATTTATAATTATTACAAATTAGTGGTATTAAAGTGTAAATGTTACAAGAGAGGACTTACTGATAGTTAGTAAATTATAAGAGGACTTATGTGCAAATGTTGCATTATTAATTTGATATGATCAAATTAATATAAAGATCGAATCAAATTAGGATTTGATCGATCTAACCAATTAAGGAAAGGATAAATTTAATCTAGATTTATACTTATCCTTAATTGTCATTATATTATTAGGAATAGGATTATATTCCTATATATAACATACGGGAGTTTTTAGAAAACCCTAGCCGTTATCTCTCTTCTCCTCTCTCTTCCATATTCTAGCAAGAACGACGTCCTTTGCAAGGGAGCTAGCACCCCGGTGAGGATATCGATCAAATCTTCAACCTCGTGTGGATACCTATAGAGGCCGGACGCGTGTGCGGCTTCAAGAGAACCCAATTCCACGATCATCAAGTTGAGGTGAAAATCTATCCACGAAAAAGGTAAAGATTCGATCTTGTTTTTCTTCTTTAATCGTAAAACATGAGGGATCCTGATTGCGTGGTTTTTGAGATTGGATATCGAGAGTTTTCAAAAATCAAATTTATTTGATTCTTTTTCCGCTGCGTTTTTTACCGTACGCAATTTTCTAACAATTTCGAGTGCCTAGAAAATGGAATCGAGAGCACAAAATTGTAGTGCTGAATTGTTAGTGTCGTTTATGCTATTGGAGTCATTTCGGGCCCTTATTCGGGCGCGTAGTTGTGAGTTGAAATTTGCTTGGTGGGGCTACTTCGTGATTATCAACTGTTGTTGACACGAGGCAAGCGGAAGTTTTGGATTCGGGGGCAGGATAAGATTTTGGTCCCTTTGCGGTGAACCCTGTTGTGGATTCGGACAGAATTTTTGGCAGATTCAGGCGCCTAGAAGTTGGATTAGGGCCCCCGAATTTCAAAATTTCTGCAGTGATAGGTATAGATTCTAATTTTCTTTGGGCTCATTTAACCCCACCTATACCCCTATAAAAGTGTGTGAACGTTCTCTATTGATGGGTATAGATTCTAATTTTCTTTAGGCTCATTTAACCCACCTATACCCCTATAAAAGTGTGTGAACGTTCTCTATTGACTCATTTTCCTTCTCCTTCTCCTTCACCTGAAAACTCATTCTACAACATATTAATCTCACAAAAGCCTTCCAAATCCTCTCTTCTCCCTACGGGCTATCTAGAATAGCGAGAACAGCAACAACAACAGCAACAACAGCAACAACTTGGGGATTTTGGCAGATTTGAGACTTCTAATTTTTGCTATGGGCTTGATTCGGGGATTTGATATTAGAGGACAGCTTATGTAACGACCCGACCTGTCAGTAATAATAACTCGTTGGGCTAAAAAACACTAGCCCAAAATACTTAAGCCAGTTATTCTTACTACGGTAGAGTCTTTTATATACCTAATAACAACCCAATTCCCATCTGATGTGGGACTATTGGGATGTCACAAACTTCCCCGTTTAGGCCCTGACGTCCTTGTTAGCCCTAAACACACACACAGCCCAAGATCACCGGACAATGTGAGACTTTTCTTGCTAGTCTTCTCATTCTTACCCTCACTTAGCCTGTCATTCACCGACCCTAACTTAGTCTGTCATTCTGACCCTGGCTCAACCATGACTCATCTCACACTTCCGGCTGGTGAACCGGCTCTGATACCAAATGTAACAATCCGACCCGCAAGCAATAATAACTTGTTGAATCAAAACCACCGGCTCAAAATACTTAAGCTCAATTATTCTTACTAGAGTGGAGCCTCTTATATACCCAATGATAACTCCATTCTTATCCGATGTGGAACTATTAGGGTGTCACAGCTTGTGGGTCACCTCCTTCCATTTAATTACAAATTAATTGGTTTGGAATTGAAGTTAGAATAGCTTGTGGATCACCTTCTTCCATTTAATTACAAATTAGTTGGTTTGGAATTGAAGTTTCTATGAGGTTTGAACTGGAATTGGATTTTAGTCAAATTTTTTTTAATTTCTGGATCCAATTCTTTGTAGCTGGATTATTGCTGGATTTTAGTTGCTTTTTCCTTCACTCCTAGCAGATTTAGATCTATTCCTACTGGATTTACAAGTTAGTAACTGAATTCTTGACCTCAACTGAAGTAATTTGTGAGTTTAGTGCTGAATTCTCAAATTCATGTTTTGGGCCTCCTTTTTTGGATCCAAATCTTGCAGCTGAGGCTTTAGGGAGGGTTTGATCAGTTTTTCTTATAAATCTTGGAGTATTGGAGTTGTCCATAACTGGTCGTAAGGTAGATTGATCTAAATTTAGTCAAAATTCAGCTTTTGTTCTAAATTCCAGCAATTTGATGTTTTGGTATATTGAACAAGACTAGCTCTTTCCTGCTATGTGTGGAGCCTTCGTAATTGATTTTCCAACTGGGATTGTACTGAGGAGAGCTGTTTTTGGTGGTCGAACCCCTACCTTGGCTGGATTAGCACAAAAGATGTGTTTAATTTACCAAAATCGACGAATTCCTTACTATGTATACTAAAATTTTGCATGCATGTTGTCTATTTATCTAAGTTAATTGTTCTAACTTAGAATCACTGGAATAACATGTGGAATGCTGAAATCTGGACTTAGAACATGTTAAACCTATATATAGTGATTTTAGATGCTGAAATTAGATTGAAACATTAATAAAATCTGCATTAATCTACCCCTGATGCACTATCATTAGTATTTAAATATGGTACCTGTTTTTACCTTTTTTTCACTCTAGTTAGAGGGTGGTGAGTATTTGGATTACTGTAGGATAACTTTACGCTCGTGTTGAGGGGCCGAGTGGATATTTATGATAGTGTTTAGTCCGAGTTGTTCAGTAGAGTGCCGTTGGGGTCAACGGTCGTCCCAGATCTTGGAATTTTGCATTGGATTGTGCTTGGGCACATGGGTTACAATTTTATGATCTGATTGATCATTCGCATCGACTATAGCCTGCATGAACCAAATTTAAGCTTTATAGAGACTACACTTTTTGCTCAGCTTAGTAGCTCTCCCGAGTGCCGTTCTGGAGTGAGGCTTTATGCAGTGGTGTTACAGCAGCCCTTTTGGGCGACCTACTTGGGTCGGCCACCCCGTGGGTGGTGTCATGGTCATAGTATAGAGCAAACTTGACCAAACCTGGTAGGCATTCATTTGGATATGATTTGGATAGTGATTATTCGATAGTTAGTTGGTGCATAGCCAAAGGAAACTTATCCTGTTCCTCGATATGCGGATCACGGAACAGCTTCTCCATGTGGGCAATCCAGTGCTCGACTGCCAACTCTCGTCATTCTTTCCAGCAAATTTCGGCGGGTCGAACTTTTGAAACTCTGCCAATTTCGTCCTAATGCGGGCACCCTCCGCTACAGGGGCATCAATACCCCCGGGAGCCTCCAAAGTCTAGAAAAAATTTTCTATTCAAGAAACAAAAGTTACATGGTTGGCAGATGAAATGTCTAGAGCTACTAGTTGGAGTTTGAAGGATGAAATGTCTAGAGCTACCAGTTAAAGTTTGGTAGTTTTTCAATCTTTTCCATTATCAAATTCTGTACACCATAATATAGAAAGCCTTAGCATATAGTTAATAAACTAATAACGGCTCTATAATTACAACTTTAAAAGAAATTAGATAATTAAGAGACTAACAACACAATTATAGAACGTTACAGAGGGAGCAAGTGATGAGAATTTTTGCCCTCACCAAAAGGACACTTCAAAAGCACACATTTTTGCGCTAACTTGATGCAATAAAAGCACCAAGTGTTTATAGATATTCCTATGAAGAATGCATATATAGATGGAGGCATTGACAAGTGTTTATTGTGGAGACTTGATAGCACCCTCACCAGCCAAGGCCCAGTCCATCACCAGCCCAAATAACAGCTCAAGTAAAAACCTTTAATTCATAAAATTTCACTAAAACCATCATATGGTCTTTAATAATATGTGATCCTTACCTTTCTTAATGAGATGTCATAATAAACGAAGTTGGGCTTCAACTGGAATAGTAAAATGATGACAAGCTTTTTTATTTTTTCTTTTTGAATCCGTATCGGAAATTTGCTTTTCCGATACGGATATAGAAACTGATGCTGAGAGGATGACAACAAAGATGCTAATTGAGTAAAAATTTTGTAAATGACCAATTACAAAGAAGCATAACATCCTTTAGATCCTTCAAAATATGGCACACGAAAATTACTATACTATATTTACGTTCCAAATGGGCGATTTACCATGTTCTAAAACAAAGCTAGCTCAAATCTACTACAATGTTAATTAATCTGTATTAGCTATACCATTTTTAAATCTTGAGCAACATCGAGATGCTGTGAAATATTTAAGCTTGTGGACGATATATTTCGATCTATAGGTGTTTTGCGAAACTATTTAATACCGCATCATATCCCATGCATTTTCTGTCAACCACTCTTGTGGCTACTTAGCTATGCTTGATTAAAATCCTTTATATCAGTGCCCACTGTCGTATACAAATCAGTGCCCATTTTCAAAGGAATCGCTTCTTTATCTTTTTTTTTGTCCCCAGGGAAACTTACTTCTCAAGCTTATTATCCTTTACACTGCCATAAACTGGAGTAGAAATGCAGTTAATGTTGACTCATCCCCTTCTCTCAAAATACTCATTCATCTTTAGCACACTTCACATTCAACTGCAGGTTTATTAGTAGTGGGAATTTAAGTTGCATTTGCTAATTAAATGGTTTTGTTTATATTGATCTTGTTATTTTTCAAAAAAAAAAATATTGAGATAATAAGCATGCAAACAATTAAATAGGTCCTTTTTTTCCATGAAGACATACACAGAATTGACATAAATATATAACAGAACTAGAAATTTTTAAATGATTATATATCAAATACATATCCTCCCCTCATTTTGTTCCGTGCAAGGAAGATCTGGAAAGTATTTTTCTTGACATGAATTTTTTATTTGTGCAACAACCAATAAGAAATTGTTCTGAAAGTTGAATGTAGATTTTCTCTCTGTAAAAGGAAACACAAGAAAATGTATATAGGCTGATCGAGCAGTAACAGCGAGTAACCATGTATATGTCTTCATTTCTGTAGATACTTTAAGACCCCTGGGATGTGGATATTGTAGAAATATTCCTTCCAGTCAATAGATTTGGGGTCAAAATCAAATCTTTGTGCTTCAATCTTGTCCTTCATCATTTGCACCCTTAACCTTTCCAAGTTAGTGTCGTCAAAGCTTTAAAAGAAAAAAAAGAAAAGAATTAGCACAAATTAATTCTACCTATCTCCTTCAACGAACATGCATAAAATAAAGAATTAATCATGCATGAAATTATATGAATTGCGCGCACACATTATAGATAAAAATGTCAAATTGTCTTTCTTATCTTACAAAACATACAGCTGTGTGGAAGCTCTATAGAGGTACATTATGTTAAAATGAAAAGGCATTTGAGAATAGTAAAACTTATAATTAATTAATTGGAATAATGTGAGGGAAATATATATTAGTGCTTTGCTAACGGAGCTTTCTAGTTGAGACACTCATAAAATCGTATAAACATAAAGAATTTGAATCATATACCATCCCTTGAAGAAGGCATAAGGTGCATAAAGGTCGACCAGGTGCATAATGAACTTGTACATCCTGCTGAGCTCATTGTAACGTTGCGCGAACAATCCACAAAATATTAGATTCAGCATGTGCAGTACCTAATGACGAGAAGATGGAACCATTAAGAAAATATATATCTGATGGTCTAGCACTATAAATACTACTTGATGGTGCCATTATTTGTATTGAAAATTAAATGGAATAATTTGTGTTAAACTATAACTAACTTGAAGTACTGTAGACATGTAGTGTGCCATAGCGTATGTGGAGTGCAAACTAATCTAATATATGCAGAGTTTTTGAAAGAGAGTTAAGTGATGACGACCTCCAACGGTAGCTTATATCTTAGGGTCATATACCCTTGAAAACTTCCCAAAGTTCTGAAGATAGGAAGCCTCTTTGTTTTCGTGGGCTTTCCATCTTTTCCAATGCGAGGATTCTCCAAGAAGTACTCGTACCCGCATTGCTCCAGAATAGAGTATGACGCAGGATTTCTCATTGACGAGCCTACATGGTAGATGAATTCATCTTGCTGACTTGAATGAGCCACTATCGTTGAAATCATCGCATTCACCACCATGTCTCCAGGGATCTGCATTACAAATTAATCAGCCTTAATTTGAATGGGGTGCAGGCTGAGCTGAGCAAGAATGAAAATTCATAACAAATAGTATGTGTTGCATTTAAATTAATATACTCGCTAAGTATATGCATGGTTTAAAGCTTTGGGTTGATCATGGGAAGGATTAATTAGTGTTAATTAGAGCAAAAAGCATGCATTAATACGAAAGAAAAATTTGCAACACTAAACATGTATATTCCTTCCTTCTGATTAATTACTTACCACATCCATTGTAGAATTAGGGTCTCCTAGGAAGCACGTGAGTTTTCCCTTGGCATAACCAATGATGAAGGTGTCGATAGTCCTACAAAATCATCTTCCCAAATTTAGATAATTATTTTCAGTAATAAAATTTTTGAAAATGGGTGTACTTGTATTGACCTGGTTCCTTCCATCCACCCAGGCAAGGGCTCTTTGTAAATGCTTGTTATTATAGAGGGCCGAATGATAACAAGAGGCAGATCTTCTCTCAAATGCCCAAGCAACATCTCCCCCATGGCCTTTGTAAACACATAGGTGTTAGGCCACCCAAAATTTCTAGCNACTATCCTCT
>NC_033621.1:16535096-16685073 GCF_001540865.1 Ananas comosus
GAATTAGGCTGGAATACTATTGATAGCAAAACGCTCTTTTTGCTATCAAGTTTTTTAACCCTTGGATGAGAAATTGTAGGGTTAGGAAGATATTAGTCCGTTAGAGTTGAGTGGTCCCCCTAGGGTTGAGTGGTCTGGGTTATAGTATTTAATCCAATAGTTAGAAATGATGAAAAGAGTTGATCCAAAGGCTAAAAAACTGGTAGCAACAATGAAATTTTGCTACTAATAGTAGCCCAGTCCAACTCTATATATATATATATATATANTTCTTCTCTATATTATCGGTCGACTGGTCGAAGTCTAGTTCCCTCTTTCTTTCTTTAACCAAATTTAGTTCTGCTTCAATGTCTAAGTATGAGTTTCCTTTTAGTGTCTCTCCCATGCTAAACTGATTCTCCAATATTAGTCCATCGTTCTCGCCAGCCACATAAGCTGATGATCATTCATTAGTCAAGAATAACACGAGTAATTTGGGCTTAAAACATAATATGTGCTAAATTATTCCCATATCAATATTATGAACGCAAAGTTTCTATTGGCACTTATCTCATTGGTGTATATATGCAAGATAGTGTTAATTATTGTTCTCGAAGTATTGATGAGAATTTGTATGTATCGGCTCCGTTAAATATGATCTAAACCATTTAAACTACCTAGAAATCAAATTTCACGCACTTTCGATATTGTTTTTTTATCCATCTAATGAACAGAAAAATGAATGTCTGAAAATGAATATTCTTTAAAAAATGATGATAGGAGTCTTGTAATCAAGATCAAGAGTATAGATCTTGTTTTAAATAGTTTAAAGAATTTTCTAACAAAAATTCAATTGATTTGGATATCTTTACACCGTTAAACGAGAAAACGTCTCTTATCCACCATTAAAATTACAAATTTTGAAACCTTTTGATCATTAGGCAAATGATGTCGAAAAGATTTGAAATTTGATTTCTAAACACTGTAAGTGGTATAGATCATGTTCAACGGAGCCGGTCGTCAATTTGGAAGCTCTATCATCGAAAACAACTCGATAGTAAAATGCCCCGTTTACTATCAAGAGTATTCTAGCTCAACTCTATATATATATATATATATATATATATATATTCATCCCACTCATCTGCATGTAATTTGATTGTGGCAGTAGTATGCTTACGATTTTTCACACTACTTACCAGTGGAAACATGGAGCAGCATGTTGAGATTAACGCATTTCTTTGCAAACTCTAACACATGTTTGGCTCCCAAGACATTCACATCCAAAGCCACATCATATCTGCAAAAGAGTATACATGTTTTACGTGTTAATTAACAACTGAAAACTTCGCTACTTTGCATAGTAACATTACGTGCATCAAATTTCAAAGAAATTACAAAAACAAAACTTGCATTGAGAAAAAACATATTATATATGTGCTCGTATATTCATATTCAGTTGTAACCGAAAGCCTCTTAATTAATTTTGTTCGGCGGCTAGAATATACATAGAAAGCTAGTACCTTTCAAAAAAGCCGGTTGTTGCAGCTACATTGACAATTATGTTGATTTTCTTCCATAAGTGTTCTTTTATATCAGAGTCCTCTATCCCAAGGTTTTCATGAACAACATCTCCCGCTACAGGAATCAGCTTTTCTTCGATGAAGGAATGAAATCCTTTGCCATGTTTGTCTTTCAAAACCTGAAATATTTCCTTCCCTATCACCTGGTAAAATGAACAAGAAGCATTAAAACTATGTAGCTTTCACACTTGCAAAATTAATCCAAAAAAATGCTAAGAGCAGGTTGTTATTGTTACATTACCTAATATATTACTTAAATCTATACATCGGGGAATAATGATAGTATAAGCAAGAAAGCTTATTTGAAAGCAATAGGGCTTTGAGCATTGATACTTGATAGTTGAAACAAAATAAAATAAAATCTATGGCCTTTCAAGGACACAATTATGAGCAAGCCACTTTATATTTTAACTATTGGAACTTGTTTGGACATCAGAGTAAGTTATGTAAGTATAATTTATTTTGTATAAGAATTTTTTTTTTGTGATTGCTAGTAAGGCCTCCTCGCAAAAATCCATGATATCCATAGTTTAGTAGGGTAGCATATCTTTTCTATAAGGTGATTTATTTTATTCTAAAAAAATATGACGTCGAATATAGTATTCATTTTGGACATTCGATCACACTTCTCATTTACAAAATACTAAATGGAATGGCTACGTCGGATATGATATTCACGTATCCAAACAGTACCTTGTTATAATCTTTTCTTGCTTGGACTTTCTTTTAACTACAGATACATGATTTACTTATTTTGCCTCCATATCCAATATCTCAATGATTGTGCTTTATAGATATAAAATTTTGAATTATGATTTAATTGATATTCATTTATAATTAGAAAAACAACATAATATAGAAAGTTTGCATTGATTTTTTAAATTCAAGCCTATCGAAATTTTTTAGATTCTCAAATCGAAAAAGGAGTATTGGGTATTACACTATCATGAGTTTCAGGCACTTCACTAGGTATATATAGAGATTGACAACTACGATGTTGAATTGAAGAAGTCTATCTATGTTTGGAAGGTTGTTGGATTTTGACTATTGATTATGTGGATGCTTGATGTACTTAAAAATAATTTCTAAATGCTATACTATTCTATGTATTTCAAACACTTTACATGATGTTTACATCAACAATTTGGAAGCCGTATCATCAAAAACTGCTGAGGGCTAAGACTTTGATCTGTACACATAATAATATATATTATCCTGAAAAAATATCAGTAAATATCATTTAATCAAACCTTAATTTGCTGCATCTAAAATATTTACATTTTACCTTCCACTTTAATAACACAGAGAATAGTTGTTATTCTCAATATGGTGCTAGTATAGAGAGCCAATTTTAGGCACTCTGTCTCCTAAGGAACTTAAGTTCAAGTGTGAGGCATAGTAAGCATTACTTAGGAGTGTAGACCTTCTTTTGCCACTTCTACTAAAAATTAGATCTCTCCTCAACCTCTAATAGGGCAACTTGTTTGTTATTTAGTATAAAATTTACATCATTAATGTTTTTGGATATCCGGTAATTAGCCTGGTTAATTACTTAAAGAGCCTCCACTGCTTCCAATCTAAGCAGTGACTCTACTCCTATTTATGCTGCGGTATTCAACTATATCAACATATTAGAATACTGAACCAAGTTAATTTGAAACTGGCAAAAAGAAAATAGGTTAACAAAAAGCCATGTGTATTCTGTGTGTATGACGTATTCCAGTTTCACTCTTTAAAGAGCTGCTTAACCAAACTGGACTGATTTGGTGTATGTATGACGTACATGTGTATTCTGTATTTACATTTATGTACGTACTCACGGTACGTCCTATATATATGTATATATGTGTTAAACAATTTCCAATCTATTGACGGCAATTAATAAGATCGATGTTGGCATTATATATTCTAAACTGTAATTAATAGGAATATAGTGACAATATTACTACACATATATTTTACTTATTTTCACTTGATTTGTTGCTACGGCAGCTATATATATCAACTTTATTTAATTTCTATTAATAAGATTGATCTTGCAAAGTACACTATTAATGCTATGTTATCAATTCTAAGACAAAAAAGTAGACTAAGTATTGTTATATTAGTGTACATAATTAATAGTGCGGAAAAATTAGACAATCCAGCAGATACTTGATAAGGATCAAATGTGTAATCCAACTTTATAATAACGTATTAATTGGTTTAGACTGGCTTAGAACCAAAATTAGCAAAAAAGGGGATAACCGAACAAGCTTCAGAACCATACAAGAACCCCCTACTTCTATGTAGGATAATCCTTTCCTTTTTATCTTTTTGCATCTTTTTATTAATAGCGCTTTCAATCTATATTTATTTAGGTTTATGACGTTTGCAAATCGAGCTAATTTTGATCACTTGTACGATAAGTAAATCCTCAAACTTATCTTACTTCCTGTCTCTGAAGTGTTTCAAAACTTTAGTAGAATTGAATGATACATATACCAACCCACAATGGTAAATAATGAGATATCACGATCTTAGGCCCACCGTCTTGTATATATTATTGTTAATTTGTGTTGGAGTATATACTACCAAGATTTTGTGAAAGAGACTAAGTAAGAGGCTTTCTTGTTAGAGCAGTCATAGAGCATACACAAGTTAACTTGTTAAAAGTTCACACTTAAGAGGAAGATAAATAGAAAGAACAACATTTATCTGTTTTAATTAACTCTTTTTTTTCTCTTTTTTTCTTTTCTTTTTTCTTTTTACAAGAGAGAGAGAGAGAGAGAGAGAGAGATTGCACCTCGCTTTGAATGCGCTGCTTAGGTGACGCAACATTGGTGGCTCTCACAAGGAGGAAGAGCTTGTTAACATTTGGTTCAACTCTAAGCAACTTCTCCACAAATACTGCATGCATTCAACAGCAAAAAATGAAGCTGATTAAATCTCCACATGCATGAACGCTCAGAACTGAAGTGAAAAATTATACAACATATATATGTTTGGAACAAATGTATATATATATATATATATATATGTATGTATATATGTATATATATATATATATATAGTTGCATCAGAAAATTAACAAGAATTAAAAATCCTAATCGACTCTACATAATTATATAAATTAAGATGCATGCATACTTGTTCCTAGAAAGCCAGTAGCGCCCGTAATGAGGATGTTCTTGTCCTTGAAATATCCTGCAATTCTACTTGTTTCCATGTCGAAGTCTACGGAGAGAAGGACGTGCAAATTAGGAGAGATGGATTTTTGAGTTGTCTCAGAGAGATCACTATATAATTAATGAACGAGTAATGATCGAACTTAATATGTTATGCATGCTGCTTATATAGAGGATAAAAGAGTAGAAATTAAGCTAGCTAGCTGCAGAAGAAAGCTAGCTGGAGTGTACGAAAGCGTGGAGACGTGGTGGTTCAAAACTTGTGCCAAGGAACAAAGCTAAATAAAAATTGGACGAGAAGCTTCACTAATTATATAGTTTACTCTTTTTGTTTCTTTTTTTCTTTTTTTTTTCTCTCCTCCTAATTATTTTAGTCTCTCTATCTCGTGCCTTAATTATTATATAAGTAAATTATAGATAACCGGCCCCCACCGACTTTAAATGCTACAAATTAGCACGAAGAGCAATACGCAAATAATTAATTAAGCAGCATGAAATTAATAGCCTTGTGAGAAGCAACAAATTCATATAATAATAATAATAATAATACGTCATAATTAATTAATTAATTGAGTTGCCATTTAATTAATTTGGACGTATTTTGGTCAAATTCCGGCAAAATCCGGTCAAAATTAATCAGCCGATCGATATCTCTTTCTTGCTCTTTCGTCTTCTAATTACTCATCTCTCTAACTTTTGTTTGGAGTACTATATATGACGTCGCGCGAGGTAATCGATCGATCAATCAAAAGGCAACTCTACCTCTACCTCAGATACATACTTCCATTCTTTGGAGGTGATTGGATGGAAGTAGTTGAAAATACAATAGTACAGTTGGAAACACGCATAGTTATAATTTTTAATTAAGTTTATAAATCGACACAATTTAAAATTTTTAATCTATTACTTTAATAGATAAAGCAAACTTAACATGTTCTGCCATTCATTCTTTCTTTATCAAATTGGATAATTGTAATTTTTTTTTTCCTTGCAAATCAACACAATTTAAAATTTTTAATCTATTACTTTAATAAATAAAGCTAACTTAAAAATATACTACAAATCTTTCTTTTTTATCAAATTGGAAAATAATAATAAATTAAAATTTATTAAGTTAACATACACAATCAAATTCTTTAAAATTTACAAACAAGACTATTTGTCGTCTTTTAAACGAAAGCATTTTTTTTTAATAGTTTAATTTTACTTACATAAAGCTTGTGCAACTCACGAAATTTTATTATTTTTTATATATTTATAAATACTTTCATATGTTTATAAATCTATATACAAATACATTTTGTTTTGTATATTATTTGTTTATATAGTTATCTATTTATTTATTTACATATCTATTCATTTATTAATTCATTTATTTATTTATTTAGTATTGCTAATTAGTTGGGGATTCGATCCTTCACCAATTACTGCAGTTAAAATTGCAACCAATTGGGGTGTAGTTCTAATTATAGCATTTGGGTCTTCTCATACAGTTGCAAATGCAGCAACTAAGTTCAACTGCACCAAACCAAATGCATGATTTGAATCTACATGCATTTGCTACTGCAATGTCTATATATATTGTAACGACTTCTATTATAATTTTTATTTTCATACTTATATGTCTATTTATTTTTAAAGAATGGATTGGTATTGAGATATAATTAAATTCTAATTTTTCTAGGAGAATGCAGTAATTATATTTTAACTGAATTACTACAACCTGTGTGATTTTCTAAAACTATATACAGTGTATTTCCGTTTCGCACATTTTGGCCATGAGTACCTACTCCCTTTATGCAGAACCCCAAACAAAGACTTTCGGAATGGGTATAGAAAGTTAGAATTTTGATCTATTACATAAATTTTAAACATGTTCAATTCACACAATTTGACAATATTTTGACTATTTGATTGAATATAGAAATTTTTAAAAATATATATATATATATATATATAATCTAATTAAATTTAAAGTTCATTCCAAAATGTGTTACAGTTCACCAAAAGTCTTTGCATTTTTTACATCCTATACCAAAACTTTTTATTAAGAGCAAGGACAGGTATATATGTTACGTTACTTTTTCTCTCTTCTCTTCCTCAAATTCTTTGCTTAGGTTTCTTCATACATGGATCCATCAATCTGTCTCATCTTTGTGTCAACGAATCTCATCTAACAGTTAGAACACTGGTGACAAAATGTTGTTGGGGCTAGGGACGAGAACTTCTGTTGTTTATTCCAACTGCAAATAAAGTAACATGTGTGTATATATATTGACGTTTCCGGCTGGGATACTATCGATAGCACCAAGCATTTGGTGCTATCAAGTTTTTCGCCATTTGATTTATCCTTTTGGCTATTTTCTCCCATTAAATTATACTATTAAACCAATAACTAAGGGCCCACATCATCCTAACCGTACATTTTTTCATTCAAGGGCTAAAAACCTAATAGCACCAAATGCTTAGTGCTATTAATAGGTATCTTATTCCCAATTAAAATTACAAATTCTGTCTTTGGAAACCTTGTTTGATCATTTAGGCAATGATGTGAAATTTGAATTTTGATTTCTAACACTGTAACGTGATATAGATCATGTTCCAACGGAGACCGCGTTCGTCAATTGGGCAAGCCTAATCATCGAAAAAACGTCGATCACTCAATGCCCCGTTTACATTATCAAGATATTTTTAGCTCAACGTCTATATATATACTATACTATATATTTATATATATTATCCCACTCATTCTGCATGTAAATTGAATTGTGGCAGGTAGTTATGCTTACCTTATTCTTTAACTACTATCTTACCAGTGGGAACACAGTGGAAAGCAGCATGTTGAGATTAACGCATTTCTTTATGCCAAACTCTAACACATGTTTGGCTCAAGACTTACATCCACAGCCAATATATCTGCAAAAAGTATAAATGTTTTACGTGTTATTAACAAACTGAAAAACTTCGCCTACTTTTTGGCCATAGTAACATTACCGTCGCATCAATGTCAAAGAAATGTACAAAAACAAGACTTGCATTGAGCGAAAAATACATAATTTTACATGCTGCTGGTATATTCATATTCAGTGTGTACCGAAAGCTCTATAATTACATTGTTGTTCGTGCGCGCTTAGGAATGATACATAGAAAGCTGTACCTTTTCAACAAGCCGGTTGTGTTGCAGCTTACATGACAATTATGTTGATTTTCTTCCATACAGTGTTCTTTTATGATCAGAGATCCATCTATCCCAGGTTTTCCGATGAACACATCTCCGCTCATGAATCAGCTTTTTCTTCGATGAAGGAATGAAATCCTTTGCCATAGTTTGTCTTTCAAAACCTGAAAATATTTCCTTTACTATCACGCTGGTTAAATGAACAGAAGCATTAAAAACTCTGTAGCTTTCCACCTTGCAAAATTTAATCCAAACAAAATTTGCTAGAGAGGTTGTTATTTCATTACAGTTACTAATTATTACTTAAATCTATAATCGGGAATAAATGATAGTATAAGCAGAAGCTTATTGAAAGTCAATAGGGCTTTTGGAGCATTGATACTTGAGTTAGCTTGAAACAAAATAAAATAAAATCTGATGTCCTTTCAAGTCCAATTCTATGTGCAAGCCACTTTATATTTTAACTATTGGAACTTGTCTTGGACATCAGAAAATAAGTTATGCTAAAGTATAATTTCCATTATGTATAATAATTTTTTTTTGTGTATTGCTGTTAAGCGATTTTTTGTTTTTTTTTGGCCTCCCTGCACAAAATCCATGATATCCATAGTTTAGTAGGGTAGCATATCTTTTATTAGGTGATTTTATTTTATCTTCAAAAAGTATGACGATCGAATATAGGTAATTCTTTTGCACATTCTAAACTTCTCAATTTACAAAATACTAATGAATGGCCTTACGGTCGGATATGATATTACAGTATCAGAAAGTTACCTTGTTATAGTCATTTTCTGGCTTGGACTTTCTAGTTTAACTACAGATACATGATTTACTTATTTTGCGTCCATATCAATATCTCATGATTGTGCTTTATAGAATACTAATTTGATTATGATTAATTGACCCTCATTCAATTATAATTCAGAAAAAACAACGATAAAGTATAGAAAGTTTGCATTGATTTTTTTTAAATTTAAGCTATCGAAATTTTTTAGATTCTCAAATCGAAAAGGAGTATTGAGGTATTACATATCTTGAGTTTCGAGGCATTTCACTAGGGGTATATATGAGCATTGACAACTAGCGATCTTGAATTGAAGAAGTTATGTCTATGTTTGGAGAGTTGTTGGATTGGTTGAACTATGATTTATTGTGGAATGCTTTCGATGTACTTAAAAATTAATTTCTAGATGCTGATAGCGTATTGCTATGTATTTCATAACCGACTTTTATGTGTTTTAATGCAACAATTTGGATCAAGGCGTATCATCAACAAACTGCTGGGGCTACAGCTTTTGATTTCTGTACACATAATAATATATATTATTCCTGAAAATCATCAGTAACATATGCATTTAATTCAAACCACCTTAATTTGCTGCATGGCTAAAATATTTACTTTACCTCCACTGTAATAACACAGAGAATAGATTGTTATTTCAATAGGTGCTAGTATAGAGAGCCAATTTTGGCGACTCTGTTCTAACAAGGAACTTGAAGCTTCAAGTGTGAGGCATGTATAGCATTAGCTTAGGAGTGTGAGACCTGTCGTTTTGCCACTTCTTGACTAAAAAATTAGATCTGTCCTTCAACCTTAATAGGGCAATTGTTTGCTTATTTTAGGTCACTCACTAAATTTTACATCAGTTAATGTGTTTTGGTATATCCGGTTAATTAAGCCTGGTTAATTACTCTAAAGGCGCTTCCACTGCTTCCAATCTAAGCAGTGAAACTCTACTCCTATTTATGCCTGCGGTATTCAACTTATCAACATATATTGAATACTGAACCAACGGTATATTTGAAACTGGCAAGAAAGAAAATAGCCGTTAACAAGAAGCATGTGTAATTCTGTGTGTCTGACGTATTCCGTATATCACTCTTTAAGAAGCATGCTTAACCAAACTGACACTGATTTGGTTGTATGTATGAAGTACTATGTGTATTCTGTATTTACATATGTACGTACTCAGGGTACGTCCTTATATATTGTATATATTGTTAAACAATTTCAATCTATGACGGCAATTAATAAGATCGATGTTGGCATCTATATATTTAAACATGTACCATTAATTAGGAGATATGAAGTGACACATATGTACGTCACACATATATTTTACTTATTTTTCACTTGTATTTTTGTACTGGCAGCTATATTATCAACTTATTTAATTTCAATTAATTAAGATTGATCTTGAAAGTAACATTTAATGCTATGTTAGTTTCAATTTCTGAAGACAAAAAAGTAGCTCCAGTATGTTATTTAGTGTACAGAATATAGTATTCTGACGAAAAATTAGAATCCAGCAGAATACTTGCATTAAGGATCAAATGCCTCGTAATCAAATTTATAAATAACGTATAATGTGGTGTTTAGACTGGCTTTAGAACCAAATTTAGACAAAAATGCGATACCGCAAGCTTCAGAACATACAAGAACCCCTACTTCAATGTAGGAAATCCTTTCTTTTTATCTTTTTGCATCTTTTTATTAATAGCGCTTCTCATGCTATTATTTATTTACGGTTTATTTGACGTGTGCAATCGATGCTAATTTTATCACTTGTACGATAAAGTAAATTCAAATTATCTTATTCCTGTCTCTGAAGTGTTTCAGAAACTTTAGAATAGATTGAAGTTATACAATATACCAACCCACAAATGCGTAAATAATGATGAATATCACGATTTAGGCCCACGTCTTTGTATATTTATTGTGTAATTTTGTTGGAGATATACTACAATATTTTGTGAAAGAGACTAGTAAGAGGCTTTCTTGTTTAGAGCAGTCATAGCATGCATTAAAAAGTTAACCTGTTTAAAAGTTACATTAAGGAGGAAGATAGAATAGAAAGAAACACATTTATCTGATTTTAACTTAACTCTTTTTTTCATTTTTTTTCTTTCTTTTCTCTTTTTACAAGCGAGAGAGAGACGACGAGAGGAGAGAGAGATTGCACCTCGCTTGAATGCGCGCTTAGGTGACGCAACATTGGTGTTCACAAGGAGGAAGAGCTTTGTACACTTGGTTCAACTCTAAGCAACATTCTCACAAATACTGAATGCAATTCAACAGCAAAAAATGAAGCTGATTAAATCTCACATGCATGAAACGCTCAGAACTGAAGTGAAAGAATTTATAAAATATATATATGTTGCGAACAAATGATAATAGTTTATATATTATATATATGTCTAGTACCTATATTGTATATATATATATATTATAGTTTGCATCAGCAATAATTAACAGAATTAAAATCCTATCGACTTACATAATTATTATAAGTTAAAGATGATGCATTACTTGTGCCTAGAAAGCCAGTAGCTGCCCCGTTAATGAGGATGTTCTCTTGTACTTGGAATTTTATCTGCAAATTCTGCTTGTTTTCCCATGTCGATAAGCTACGGGAGAGCAAGGATCGTGCAAATTAGGGAAGATGGATTTATTGAAGTTGTCTCAGAGCAGATCACTATATAATTAATGAACGCAAGTAAATTGATCGAACTTAATGATGTATATGCATGCTGCTTATTATAGAGGGGGGGGGGGGGAGGGAGGCTGGATAAAAGTAGAAATTATGCTAGCTCGTGCCAGAAGAAAGTAGCTGGAGTGGTTTTACGAAAGCGTGAGACGTGGCTGGTTCAAATATTGCAAGGCAACAAAAGCCTAAATAAAAAATTTGGACGAGTAAAGGATCACTATTATTCGAAAAATAATAAAATTTATTTTCTAGGTACTCCAAATACTCTAGATCAAGTTTAACGGAGCCGATCGACGATTCGAAAGTCCCAACATCGAAAACGAGCTGGAAGCACGGAAGGCTCCGTGCTTCCAATAGCATAGTAGCCTCACTCTATATATATATATATAGATATAGTTGAGCTAGAATACTATCGATAGCAAACGAGCTCCGTTGCCACCCATTTGTTTTCTATGATGGAGCTTCCAAATCGACGATCGGCACCATTGAACATGATCTATACCACTTGAAGTGTTTAGAAAACAATTTTCATACATTTCCGATATTGTTCTCTTATCCATCGAGTGGACACAAAAATGAACGGCTGAAAATGAATATTCTTTAAAAGATAATGATAGGAGTCTTGCAATCAAGATCAAGAGTATAGATCTTGTTTTAAATAGTTTAAAAAATTTTCTAACAAAAATTCAATTGATTTGAATATCTTTACGCCGTTAAACGAGAAAACGCCTCATATCGACCATTTCCCTAGCGCAAGTGGCAAAAGGGCTTGATGGTTGGTACCCGAGACCCAAGTTCGAATCCTCGTTGATTCATATTTCCAGCTAAGTTTATTTCTAAATAAAATAAACAAAGCGGGTAGCGTGCTACCTATCTCTCAAAAAAAAAAAAAATACAAATTTTGAAACCCTTTGATCATTAAGTAAATGATGTTGAAAAGATTTAAAATTTGATTTCTAAACGCTTCAAGTGGTGTAAATCATGTTCAACGGTGCCAATCGTCGATTTGGAAGCTCTATCATTGAAAACAAATGGGTGACAACGGAGCCCGTTTGCTATCGATAGTATTCTAGCTCAACTATATATATATATATATGTATATATATATATATATATATGTATATATATATATATATATATGTATATATATATATTAGGCTAGGGCCACTATACTCATATGAGTATAGAACATATGAGTATAGAACCCTTCATACTCATAAGTTGTTTTCAATGATGGAGCTTCCGAATCGACGATCCACTCTTTTAAATATGATCTAGAGTATTTAAAAAAAATAAATTTCGTAATTTTTCGAAATCATAATAAAGTCATCAAGCGGATATAAAATGAACGGTCAAAATCGAACGACATCTTTAAAATGGATGTTCGGATCCTTCAATTTAAGATCGGAGTTATTGATCTTTATCTATATAGTGAGTAGAATTTTCTATCAAAAATTCAACCGATTTCGATTCTTTTACATCATTAAACTAGCAAATATCCCATATCGGCCGTTAAAAATTGTCAATTTTGTGGCATTTTGATCGTAAGGTAAATGACGTCGAAAAATTATGAAATTTGATTTCTAGACGTTTTCAATGCTCTAGATAACGTTTAACGGTGTGGATCGTCGATTCGAAAGCTCTGTCATCAAAAACAACTTATGAGTACGAGCGCGATCGTACACATAAGAGTATATATGTAGGCTAAGGCTACTATACTCTTATGAGTATAGAGCACTTCGTACTCATAAGTTGTTTTCAATGATAGAGCTTCCGAATCGATGATCCACTCCGTTAAATATGATTTAGAGTATTTGAAATTTCTAGAAAATAAATTTTATAATTTTTCAAAATTATAATAATGTTCATCAAGCGAGTATAAAATTAACGGTCAAAATCGAATGACGTCTTAAAAGTGGATGATTGGATCCCTCAATTTAAGATTGGAGTTATTGATCTTTATCTATATAGTGAATAGAAATTTCTATCAAAAATTCAACTGATTTTGATTTTTTTACATCGTTAAACTAGCAAATATCCCATACCGGCTGTTAAAAACTATCAATTTTGTGACCTTTTGATCGTAAGGTAAATGATGTCGAAAAATTATAAATTTTGATTTCTAAACGTTTTAAATGCTCTAGATAACGTTTAACGGTGTGGATCGTCGATTCGGAAGCTCTATCATCAAAAACAACTAATGAGTACGAGGGCAATTATACTCATAAGAGTTAGTCGCCGGACTAATAATTAATTATTATTTATAAATTATATATATAGAGAGAGAGAGAGGAGCGAGAGAGAGAGAGAGAGAGAGAGAGAGAGAGAAACTAAGGCCTTGGAATACTATCAATAGCCTACATCTATCCGTGGCTGAATTAGTTTTTTTAGCCCTTAGATTGAGAAATGTGCCGTTAGGATGATGTTGCCTCCTAGTGTTTAGAGTGGGTGGTATTGAATAACTATAATTAACGGATAAAAATAATCAAACAGTTAAATCTAACGGTGAGAAAACTCAATAGCACCATATATTTTGTGCTATCGATTGTACCTAACGCGGGATCTATATATCTATATATAATATATATATATATTATAGAGAGTCCGGCTATTACCAAGCCCTTGGTACTATTGAGTTTTCTACCGTTAGATCTACCCTTTGATCATTTCCACCCGTTAGATTATACTATTAAACCAATCATCCACTTAACCCTAGGGGACCGCTATCAATTTAACTGGGGACCACTATCATTCTAACCGCACATCTTTTCCTCCAACGGCCGAAAACTCAATAGTATTAAAGGCTTGGTACTATTGATGGTATAGTAGCATAATTTTATATATATATATATATATATATCCAATTAAAGAACAGCGCTGTGTTTTAATAGAAATAAGGTTCTGTCTAATTAGTACGCACCTTTAGGTACAGCGCCCAAGAAATTAATCCTAAGCTTGAATATATTAATTAAAAGAAGGTTAAATATGATCCACCAAAAATTAACCTAAAGAAATTAATTGGAACTCAAAATCTCCTTTTCGCACATTACTTTAAAACTCTAAACCATTAATAACGCTGTTGATCAGCCTGTCCATACGAAACAAACTACCGCGGAAATGTTTTCCACGAATCTAAAAGCTAAAAGGCACCAACCCATGCGTATATTTGCCATACATTCAAGCACGTTCGCATTGTTTCACATTGACCGACTATCGTGACGTAGCCGGACCGATGGAGTTACTGTAATCAATTGTCTCCCTTTAGGACGTGTTTGGTTCATCTATTTTAAACTATGGAATCGGAATGAAATTTATTGATTCCGATTGTTACCATTTGTTTTACAGGAATCGGATTCCGATTCTCATTCTACTTTGAAATGGGAATGGTCAAATCCATTTATGATCCAATCCGATTTTGAATTCCGAATTTCATTCTGATTTCCATTCCAATAATGAACCAAATATTTTTGGATGATTCGTCATTCCATTTTCTATTCCAAAGCAACCCAATTGCATTTACCATTTCTATTCCAATCATGAACCAAACATGCCCTTACAGTCTTGTAGCCTTACGTACGTGCGTTTTTCTGAGGACATGACACCGCATGCTAGCTCTTTTTAATTTGTTTTCTTCACGTATGAGTGAAACCACTTCGTCTCTCCTTCGTCCCTTTCTTGGGACAAACTTTTGTTCAGTGAACTTAGTAAAAAGAGTACAACTATGCTAAAGTGTAGGTGTGGATCTTACATTTCATTCAGTCAATAGATGGGATATCTTCACTAATCATATTTTATGACAAGTTGAGATGCTTGCTCCTTACTATTATTTCTACCCAAGACATATATATGTAATATGTATAATTTATACTATTAAAAATCGCATGATTCGAGGTTTATCTTTTTTTACTTTTTTTTTTTTATTTTTATCGTCTATTAAAAGATTAAAAAAAAGAGTAAACATCAAATTGCCCTTCTGTGCTATAGCTTATTTTCACTTTGCCCTTCTATAATTTAAAAGTTTTATTTTGGCCCTTGTGGTTTAGCTCATTTTCACTTTGTCACCTGTGATTTAAAAAGTTTCAGTTTGCCCCTTGTGGTTTAGGACATTCTTCACTTTGTGATCCTGTGATTTTTTTAAAAATTTACTTTATCATCCTATTTCATATAGTATTTTCCAGTTCTATAAAAATTAAACTATATAAAAAGACAAAGTTAAACTTTTAAATTACAGGATGATAAAGTGAAAATGAGCTAAACCACAACGGGATAATTTGAAGTTTACCCAAAAAAATCACACAACCTATGTAATGTACTAAGTAGTCTCTGCAAATAGACAAGATCGCAGTATGAGTTTATGGTTAGCACTTTTGGAGAGTGCCGGAATTAGTTAGATCCGTCTTAGTGCAAAATGGACATAAAACAGACTCAGCAAATAAACTCAGCTGAAACTTGAGTACTTTCATAACAGTTTCAAATGCCAATGAGGTGTTGTGGGTGCCCAAAACTACTTAACTTAGGAGTATAGTAGTTTTGAGGATCCGGATGGTGGACCGAACGCCCAAAAGTTTTGGCTGGAGGATCTGGACACCCAGCTATGTCATAAATAGATATGGAAGAGTGAGCGCACTACTCACGCAAGGTTGCGGGGGCCAAAAGTACTGTGGATGCCCAGAAGTCTAGAAAAGTGCAACCGAGTTATAGAATAAAGTGGTAAGTAGTAACTCACCTTGTGCGATTCGAACGCCGGAAGGTGTGGTCCGAGTGCTCAAATAGTGGAGCTGGAGAAGTTATGATGGTTTCTGACATACGATTGCAATAGGGAGCACCTGAAACCATCGGACTGATGAGGTATGGGATGCTCGAATATGGTTCGAGCATCCAAATCATGTTTCGAACTTAGTGGTTTCTATGGATTGTTTGAGGGCTCTTTCCCTATTATTGTAGGCATATAAATAGGCCAAGCCCCTAAGACAACTCCTTTTTCATATTTTAACTGAGTAGAGCTCCCTTTCTCTCTTCTTTTCTCCTTTGTTTACTCCTAGTAAAGTTTAGGGCTCATCTTGGTAGGGCCTAGAAGCTCTACTCAGCTAAAATGTACAAACTGGTTGAATAAACAGGGTTTTTCCTATCTGTCCAAGGCGCAATATCCTATATATACATCACATTCCAAAAAATAATAATAATATTCATGGATTGCATAAGAAGAATATCAAATGACATAAAGTAAAAAAAAAAAAAAAGAAGAAGAAGAAACTACCTATAACATCATTCATGACATGTTTACATTATATTTTCTAAAACACAATGCAATACATTTCTTTACAACTTTTTATCTTCTTTTTCTTTCTATACATTTTTCAAAAAAGAAAGGTACATCTATGTCGAGCACCAAAATGGAAGGAGTGTTCTGCCCTTTCTTCGCTCCGTTGAGTCGCCTACAGATGGACCTAAAAAAGATATAGGAATGAGAAATATAAACATATAGTTTTCAGTGGGTACGGCTATCCAAGGAAAGAGCTCGACCCATCAGGTCCAAAGAATAATATAAATATATATGAATGCGCAACAAGCAATCATGTAAGTATATAAATCTCTACTAGATGCAATGAAAATAATCATGCGTACACATCTACCGTATGATAATGAAATCCATGTATGTAAGTTATACCATTTTATACTTATTATTTCATTCTCCTAACCATTTGTCACTCGACCCCCAAGTAGGTCAATTCATAGCAGAATCGCCGCTTTCATCTTGACATCAGGTGGGAAAATCATCGCTCACCCCTGACCAAAAGATCATACTTAATTGGCAGAATCACCGCATTCACTTGGCTATTAGATGACGAAATCGCCGTTCATCCTCGGCAAGTCTTTGAGTTGTGAAATCCCCGCTTTGTCTGAAGTCTTTGAGTAGCGGAATTGCTACTTTCTTGGTCTAGTCAAGGGTATAACTTACGTCCTCACCCTACTTTGTCAACTATTTAGGTTCCACAACATCGTTGTTCAAGTAGTGTCCCAACCTACTTCCTTAGTCCATAACATAGATATATAATTGCAACCTATGCATTTTTCTCGAATGTTGGTAGTTATTCACACTAAATAACATATGTCCCATAATGCATATTTACTAGTTAAACTATCATTTAACATGCATCGATTTAAAATAAATTACTCTTTAGACATGGAAGTAACCAAATCATTTCGATGAGGCACAACCCACCTCAAATTATCCCTAATTGCTTGTAAACACTGTAAGATTTTTGCGTATGATAAAACCGCAGTTGTCACGCCCTGCACTTCAGCGGAAGCTTACCAGTTACGTGCACAGACCCGCCGTGTATACCACAACCTCAAGTGTACACCAGGCATCTACAAACAACATAGCAAAAGCATAATATTCTAGCCAGGTAATCAGAACAAAAATTTAAAAGTTTATAAGCTTATACAAATACAAAACGTTAATATAGCTTAGAAGCAAAGTACAAAGTACATTCTACATAGTCCGACTATACAACACTGAACTCAACTAGAAAAGCTGGTATGGTTTCATCTATTTAACATCGAGAAGGCTCTAGCTAGCCGTTGACCCCTCGCCAAGAACCCTAGCCTTTCCCGCTGTGGAAGGCTCTGCACAAAAACAACCAACAAAAGGACGTGAGAACTATTAAACAATAGTTCCCAGTGGGTAAGCCGCCGAGAGTAGCGAAGTACACCACTAGGTCAACTGAGGCATGAGTAAACAACAATAAGTAAGCAAAGTAAATGCAACAAGTAAATGAAATAATTCAATCATAGCCTGCCTTACAAGATATGTTATCTAATATGTCTGATATACTAGTTCATCATAACAAGTTCTATATGTCATGTTAATTATCAGTTTAATTAGCTATATGTCATGCTATATGCAGAATATCATCATAATTTTATTAGCTAATGACATCATGTAGCTATTTTTTCATACTAGCGAGAGTGTAAATGTACTGTCTCTATACTACTAACTAACAGGGATGTCAACCTCCTAGTATGTTCATTACTAGGTTTATTCGACTAATGACATAAAGTATCTTTATTACTATGTCCATCTAAGGTTAAAGTCACTTACCATAACCCAATTAATAGGAGACTTACACAAAGTAAAGTCCCGGCTCGTGCCGTGTCTAATGGCCCCGTGGAAGTCAACACTACCTACGGCAATCCACTTCGGCGCTCAATCTCATACATAAGCGAGCAATCTGTCGCGTAGGCCAACTCCGGAGTGCCAGCTTGTGGGGAGCGACCCTCACAAACATGTGCGAATGAGCACATTGGCAAGCAAGCATAATCCATAGCATAGGTATCACAAGTTTATCATGTCTCTAACATGGAATCTCAACTCGACACAAGGTCTACAATTAACACTAAGTCATAATCCACTATCAACTACTTGGTGACATGTTTCTACCAATAGGTAGTATGACTTAAACAAGTATATGCTTTACAACATAGCGCTATACCCGCATACTCATATAAAATCCTCTCGTTACTCCCTGTACATAAAGAAAGTGGTTTACTAAGGTCATACTCAATGACTCATTCTAATGTTCATGTAACTCATGGCACATATTCTATAGTTTTTCAATAACCTCCACTACCTGGAGTCAACAAGTATAACATCATATTCAACTCTAGTTATTTAACTAGGTTATATTCCTTAGTATCACAATCATGTTATGTCATAATGCCAAGTTTCAGTTATTTAACTAAATCATATATCAGAACACGAAGTTTATGCTAGTTCTATCATATGAATACCATGAATAGCTTGTTTACACAAGTATACACAACCTCAGATAGAGTATTCTACACATGATCTCTAAACAATTTATTTCATAATACAAAGATATAATCTTGTTTTATGCAATATGCATAGCAATCCTGTTGTCATGTCTAAAACATGGAATAGCATAATATGACTCAAGAGTTAAATATCATAGCCATTCTCCACTTAGTTGTTGAACTCCACTAAGTGTTCTATTCATAGCTTTGTCTTGATTCTCAATCAATGATATCATGTTTAACTTATCTACACAAGTTTTACTAATCTGAGATAATACACATGGAATATATTAGTTTCAAAATCCTTTTTCCTCTACTACCTAGAGATTTCATTCAATCATAACTAGTAAATAGGTTTCATGCATACACATATTCATTCAAGCCTATATTCTCAAGAATATATAACCATTCCTCTTTCATAATGCCAAAGAATACATAGAGAGAATTCACCCATTTCGGGAAGGTCAAACCCACCAATTAGTCGACGATTCTCGTTGATTCCACAAATGAAGATAATCCGAAGCCTCCAAACACCCTAACAATTTTCTAAAATCAGCTAGGAGCTTAACATCAACTTCTACCAAAAACCTCGCATAAGTATCTAGTTGAGGCAAGAATCTCACCTAGGATTAACCCAAGATTAAACCTCCACCTCAAACCAGGTTAGAGCACACCTAATTTAACCTGCAAAGATCATAATTCTCAGCCCAAGGATTTCCAAAACCTGCTGTGAATAAGCAGCACGCACACCATTACTACTATCACCAATATCACTACTAAAATATTTAACTAGTGAAAGATTAGGTAATATACCTCTCCAAAGCTTCAACTCTGGTATACCTTGTGTTAGAGTTGAGAAACACAGCCCAAGATACTCTTTCTATAGCCGCTGTAAGCTTCCCTCAAATCAGCTGGCAGCAAGAACAAAGAATAAGCTCAAATCCTCTACTATAGCATTAAACTAGAGAGAGAACTTACTTAATCATCTTATACAGCTCAAACTCAGGTTGAAGCACATTAAATCCAATCCACAAAGTTCCCAAAACTCAGCTAAAAGAGTTTCATAACCCTGCTGTGAGCTAACTTCAAAAACACCACCAATTCTACTACTATTACCTCAAACTAGATAATAGTTAGTTTGCTCACCATCCAAAGCTTTAAGCCCAGCCAATTCCTGAACTAGGGTTGAAGTTAATGACCACAAAGACTCTCCTTCACCTCTTTCGCAGCTCCCTCACAGCCCACCACATCAGCCAACATGAAGAGGAGGAGAGAAAAGAGCTAATTCCATTGACTTCTACTCAAAAATAGAGAGAAGTTTTAAAGAGAGAAAGATAGGGCTTACTGTCACGCCCCGGGACCGGCGGAGGCCCTCCCGGTAGCGTGCCCAGACCCGCCATATGTCTACACATATAAGGCGTCTACAAGAAAAGCGGAAGTAAAAGCAAGGGATGGATCAAATAAAAGAAGTGAAATAACAAGCAACTAATGATATCAGAGCGAGTAAAGTTCTAACATCTATACAAATAGTAATAGAACATAACTAATACACAAAAGTAAACATAAGTTATACAGTATCAGCCTCTAATACAAAAATGGTGGTCTCTAGTACACTGGTAAAACTCTCAACCTCTCCAAAATAAAGTACAACGAGAGGTAGACCACCTAGCAAGTCGTCCTCGTAGGAAGCTAGCACGAAGCAACTCCCTTCCCGCGGTCCCTGGCCTCACCCTGAGTGGAAGGCTCTGAAAAACATCGAGAAAAAGAGGGCGTGAGAACTATAATTTATAGTTCCCAGTGGGCAATTACTGACCTCAGCTCAATGCACCACTAGGCCCCAAAAGAAAAGGGTAAGTAACGTAATAACAATGAGCAATAAAAAGAAGCATGTAATAAACTGCTGAAAGTGAGAGCATAAGTAAAATGCTGTACTACTATATCCCTCATAAGCACGATGTCAAAATGTTGTACATCTATTCTATCTTAAGGAAAAGTAACCAATGGCAATAGTTTACTGTTACAACCCTTTATTCATACCTGATGTATAAGCTCTATCATGGCAACCAAGTATACTGTGGTGAAATAGGTAACTGTCAAGTATACTACATGTCTCAACCCTAGGCTATATGCATGTAAATGTAATCCAACTACTAAACCTGTCTGGTAGTGATTGTTCATTCTCAAACCGTGTCGATTTCCATTTCCAATTAGGGACCTACCCAAGGTAGTCCAGCTTGTGCCGCCTAAGTGCCTGTGGTAGCCCAACATCCCTACTCTTGGAATGTGTCTGTCCCACTCGACCCCGTAGGCTTCTCAATACCGCACGAGCGAACATAAGTCGCGTAGGCTAACTCCGGAGTGCCGGCTTGTAGGGAGCGACCCTCACAAGCATGTGCGAATGAGCACAAATGGCAAGCAAGCAAGGTCAAAGTCTCAAGTACTCTACTCTCGTGCCTCTCACATGGCAAGGCCACTAGCATCCCAAGGATCTAGTCCAAAGTCTCAAAGTGACGCTCCAACGCACACCCTCGCTTAGTGCCTCTTTATGACACTTAAGCATCACGACTAATCATGCCCAATTCATGTCCCGTATTCCAATTAACTAGGTTCACTTTAGCCCGGGCCCCATGCCTCTTTATGACATTGGCCCAATCTCAAATAGTCCAAGTTCTCAAGCCTTCTCTAGGCCTCTAAAATTCCTAATGTCACAATTGGCATATAGGTTAAATGCATGAAAGCAAGGTTCATTTCCATAATAGGAATCATGGTTCCCAATCATAACTAGAATGCTAAGTCTCACATGCATGCACTCTACCACATAGGGGTCTAAAATTTCACTATACATAATATATGCATGTTAAGCATTCTAAAATTCATATTAAATACATTTAACATGGAAATGCATGAATTTCTATTTTTCGAAACATATTTGCCAAATATGAGCATTTCTCATATCATAGGCTAGGTCAAACCCACCGAACCGTCGCGTGCTCCTTCGATTCGCCGAACGGAGTTGTCCACGAGTCTCAAAATACCCTAAAAGTAATCAGCGAAGAGATACGAGAGCATTACGACCAACCAAGAGATCAAACATTAACCTAGAAGCAAAAAGGGCCAAAATTCACCTCAAGAGGAGAAATCTCTTCCAAAGCTCCAAAAGAGAGCTAGAACCCTTCCAATCCAAGCCCAAGGAAGGTTCTAAACCAATCAATCTAGCCCCAAAAGCCCTAGATCAAAAAGCCCCAAAAATCAACCCTAATACCCATTCTAGGGTTTCAAATGGCAAAATCTACCGAAACAAGAATCAAAGGGTAGAATCAAAGTACTAACCTCTCTAGATGCCTCAAAACAAGCTCCAAATCTTCTAGGGTTGAAGATTGGTCCACCACCAAGCCCTACAAGCAAGCTCCAAGCCTTGCAAAGGTGGGAAAGAGAGAAAGGGGTTGAGCTCCAAGCTCCCTCAAGCTAGCTCCTCTTCTTCTTCTCCTCCTTCTTCTTCTTCTTCTCTCTCTAGAAAGTGTAGGGAGAGGGTGAGAATGAGAAAATGAGAGAGGGAAGAGGAGGAAATGGCTAATAAGCCCATCTAGTGTAACAAAATCCGGAGAGGCCCCTCAAAAACCCGATATTGCAACAGCCCGAACTGGGCAGTTTTCGCCCAGAGGGACCGGTCTCTCCCCAGCAGGGACCGGTCTCTCGCTGCGAACCCGAAAAACCAACGTTCGGGAACCGGTCTCTCCCTGCGCGGGACCGGTCTCTCACTGCGTAGACGCGCTCGGGGACCGGTCTCGCCTGCCAGGGACCTGTTGCCTCAGGGCTGCCGCAACACTGTTCACTGGGGGACCGGTCTCTCCTTCAAGGGAGCGGTCCCCGAGAGTAAAAACTCTCAGGACTTGTCCAGAATTTCAGTTTTCGAACTTTTTAGGTCGGAAAACATTCTACGACCCTCCACCAAGTGTGGAAAAGCTCGAAACACATCCAAACACTCGAACCTCGCAATTTGCAAAGATCCAGTGTGTTACACTTACCCTGTGTTCCCCAGAGCCAAAATAGATAAGGACCAAGTGAGAAAGTCGAGCTGGGGTTAAATGGATAACCATCAAAGCGAAATTACCAAAAAGACCCTTATCCACATTCTGTTGCACTGGGTACCGGTACTCCCCTTAGTTGGTACCGGTACTCTATGCAAAATCCTGCATTTCGAAATTCCAATGCACTTTCTCTCTTCCGACCTCTTGGTCACTCCAGTAACATGCTAAATACCTCTCGACAACCCCTCAAAAGACGTGGAATAGTTCCAATTGTTATTCCAACACTCGAGCTTCGCACTTTGCTAAAGTTCAGTATGCTACAGCAGTGTAAAAGAAAATTTAAATAATACTTGATTTTAAAAACTCGAGATCCGATCTCAAAATCATGCAAAATAGGATCCATCATATATTTAAGATTAAAACAGAGAAAAGGAAGATCTAATTTTATCCTTTATGTGAGTAGATTTATACCACAATCTAATGATCATGGAATTGATTCTCTCTAAGCCGCATACATGTTCGACCTCCACAGATATCCACACAAGGTTGCTGATCTGATCGAAGTCATCACCGGGGTGCTAGCTCCTATGCGGAAAATGTCTTTCTTGCTATAGAATCTCTACTTGAGGAGAGAGCACAAAAGAGGAGGAGAAGGGTAGCAGATAGGATTTTTCTCAAAAACTTATGTATCATATGAAGAGTGATATTGTAATGTACCAGATTTTAATATAAAAATTAAGTGTAAATAAAAATAGTGGAAGATACCATTTTTATCGGACTTAAAGAAGTAAAATATAGATCGGAAATGACTTGTGCTGAAATCGGAATGGAAACAGAAGATTTAGAATTTTCTGTATAGAACAGGGCTGATATTTTAGCAGAAAATACACAGTGTCAAAAAATTACGAAAACTGGAGAGTATGTCATAATTATTTTTATGAGGCTAGATTTAAAGTTTCATATCATTCCGACACCCGGAAAGTGAAAAATAAAATCCGACTGCTATCTCCTAGAGATTACAGTTCGGTAGAGCTTTCGGTGACCAAAATTGGTCGAACTGAGAAGTTAAGATATCGCTCACTTTATTAGTCTTAACCGAGCCTAACTGTCAAATTTGAGTGCAAACGGACATTCAGAAAGGCTCCTACGAAAAGGAACAGATTCTGAGCTGCTAAACTGCTGGTTGTAATAGTGTTTTGAGGTGTTGACTATAAAAAGAGGACTTCATGTCTTATTCTTCTTCCTCAGCCGAGCAACACCAACACACACACACGCACACATGGTGAGGAGAAAGAAACCCTCCCTTTCTCTCTCTTAATATCTCCCTCATCTCTGTAGATCTCTCTCTCAAATTCGCAGCATTGGCGGAGAGCGAGCTTGGGAACGCGTGTGGAGCGTCGGATCAAGTCTTCGTGCGCCCGGTTGAGCGACGTGCTTCCGACTCGGCGTTCAATATTTGGTAAGTATTTAGGATTTGGCTAATTCCTTTATACTTAGTGTTCTAGTAGCCTCTAATGCGATGTTAGCATATTTTCTCCGAATTTGGGTTATTTGGAGCATGTGTAGAGGCTAGGGTTTAAAATGAGGGTTTGGAGATTAGAGGGTTTTGATCTAATTATACCCTATTGTTCTCTAATTGAAGGTTAGGGATGGGCCATTGATGACCGTAGGTCGCGGATTAGCGGGTGTTCGATTGCCAATTGCGAATTTGTGTCGAACCGGGCGGCGTGCGCCGCGGGAGGCCAATTGCAAGTGTCGACAAGCAATCGGAAAGCATTGCAAGGTGGGTTGTGCTCACCGAAGATACTAGCTTGCTTCCATGTCGAAGTGGAATACGGTTTTATCCTTAATGCATATATATATATTTGGCAGGTTGCAAATGATAATATGATGCATGATATAGATGCTAGATGAATGCATAATATAATTGCTAGATGAATGCATAATATAATTGCTAGATGAATGCATGATAAAATTGCTAGATGAATGCATGAATTATATTATGTTGGAGGATGTTACCTACCATTGGAATATGTTAGATAAAACATGCATGTTGACATATTGTGGATTATGTTGAATGAACTATGCATGTTGACATATCATGAGATGCTAGTTGATATATGTCCATGTGGAACTTGGGTCGATAAACTCTTGGTGGATTAGAGAATTCGATATTGAAAAACAAGAATATGAAAATTATAAAACTCGATATGGACAAGTAGAATGTCAAGTAGATCGAGTGGCATTTGGACTAGTGTGGCAGAAGCACTATGACCCTTGTAGACAGGGTATCCTCAATTAACGAGGATTGGATCACACTCACTTACTCTGTTTTCGCATGTCGGTGGTCGCTCCACCGAAGCAGTGGTCTCCGGAGTACTTCACACTAGAGGCAGACGTAGTTGTCCCGCAGACAGTCTCGGTGTGCGAGTACGGATTCTCCTCACCTATGAGATTTTGAGAAGTGAGTCAAGGCGTAACCTTCGGGTGAGCCAAGCAGATTGGGTGACAAGCATATGAGCTGTAGTTGAATCCCAATAGAGTGGATTCGGTATCCCAGTTGAGTGGATTTAAGGCTAAGGTGCATGTGAGACGTCCTTCAACTTGAGCCTGGCTTTGCGCGGTATTCCGCGGATGATTGACTCAAAACCGAGTTGGGTGGATAGCTTTATAAAGGTAGATGAAACCTGGTGAGCAAATAGCAAAGGTAGATGAAACTTTATGAACAGAATTGTAATTGACATGAATCTAAAATAAAGAAAAACCTAGAAGTCAATTGGATGAGCTGTGGATAGCAATACAGAAAGTAGATCTACTTACATCTTTGCATGTTGAGTTGCATGATTTGCATTGTGGTATGTTGCGAGGCATGAACATGATAAATGTTAGTTGTATAAAATATATGATGATATATATATATATGTGGATATCTGTTGGACTAATATTTTGCAGTGCCTCCTTCGGACCTGGTGGGTCGAGCTCTTCCCTTGGGTGGTCGTACCCACTGGAAACTATGGACAATAGTTCTCACCCCCCGTGTTGTTTTTGGGGTTACAGATTCACATGTAAGCGACGCGACGGCGCGAGGAAAGGGCGTAACTCCGTAGATAGCGCCCTACCACTGAGACCAGAGATAGCGGTTCCCCAAGTCAGCCTAGCTAGGGGTGTAGAAAAGAGGAGAAACAATATTGTAATAATCTTGATTGTATTTGGAAGAAAAGAAAGCGAAAATGTAATTGTAAAAACATGTGATTTGAATGCTTGTAATAGCTTAGTTGTTTTATGTTTTTGATACTTCCTTATGCAATCTCTGATTGAATACTATTTCTAGTTGGAACCTCGTGAATTGTATTGATTGTGACGCCTAGGACGTACAGGAAAAACTCTGTCCGTTCGGCGGGCTGTTAGCAGGCCCGAATCCGACCAAATAGGCGGGTCTCAGGGCATGACAGATATATTCCTCTTTTATAACATATAATAACCATTAAGGTTAAGAACAAATGTAGGGTTAAGCTTATCTTATCCTTAATCGGCTCCATCGATTAAATCCTAATTTAATTCAACTCGAATTAGACCTTAATTTGATTAAATCAAATTAATAATACAATATTTACACATAAGTCCTCTCACAACTTACTAACTATTACTAAATCCTCTCTTGCAACATTTGCACTTTCATACCACTAATTTGTAAGAATTATAAATTAATCCAATTATCAACATACTAACAATTAGGTTCTTTAACGATTAAAAAATCGTGATCCAGCTATCTGATCAGTTACAACCTCTTATGTGTGTAACCTCATAGGTTATATTCTATCTGGTAGTGTAATATATTGTGATCACCATCAACAATATTACTAAAACTCTTTCAGTGGGTTAGAACAATTCCAACTCAGCCCAATAAGAATTACTGATCATCCAAGTAACTCTCATGAGTCTCACAATCTACTAGTAACGCGTAGCAGCATGTAGTGGCATTCCAGTAGAATGAAATACTGAACCTCTAAGTGTAACATACCAGATCCCTCGTAAATCGTGCCGAGTTTCGTCAAAACGAGCGGAACGCAGAGTTAAATGAGTTAGAATGGACCCTAAGTTCATTAGAGTTCACAAGTGGAGCTAAAAGGGACCCGAGAGAGTAAATCTGGAAATCTGGCTAAGTCCTAGATTTTGTGCTCTCAGGGACCGGTCCCTGAAGGAGAGATCGGTCCCCGTACGCGTAGCATGCCAGGAATCCTGAGGCATCCGGTTCCTGGTGGTGAGACCGGTCCTCGGGAGACCGGTCCCTGAAGGGCAGACCGGTCCCTCGCTGCGCAGCAGCTGAAAAACCCTTAAATTTGGCTAAGTCCTGGAAAACCCATGTTCGGGAACCGGTCCCTGGTCGGGGAGACCGATCGCCGAAGGCGAAAAATGCCCAGTCTAGGCAGATCAATGGGAAACAAGTGGAGGGGCTTAAGTGCAATTGTCACAACACCTTATATACTCATCCCCTTCACTCCCACAGCCATTTCTCCTATTTTCTCTCATTTCCTCTCTTTCTCTCTCTAGAACTCTTGCTCTAGGGCTTGGAGAAGAGGAAGAAGAAGCAAGGGAAGGTGGATTTGAAAGCTTTGGTGGGTTCTACAAGCTCTCCTACAAGAGGGACTTGGAGGAGCTTGGGCTAAGGTGAGTTTTTGCTATAAATAAGTTTAGGGCTTGGTTTTGATCCCTAAGATTTGGAGTTTTGGGTTGTTTTTAGCCTTGGGAGCCTTCTATAGGCTTTGAACTCCATGGAACCCATGAGAGCTCAAGTGCTCTCATGGTGGTTGGCTAGGGTTCACCATAGAAGCCCTAGGGTTGGTATCAAAGATCTAGAAACCTCACTAGAATGCTTCTTATATGATCCTAAACTATTGTTTGCTTAGGGTTGGGATCGATTCATGGGGAAACCCTAAATGACCATGTTAGGGCTTGAAAATTAGGGCTTTTGCCCTAGGATCTTTCGGGGGCAAATTGACCCTGTAGAAACCTAATTGGGGGTGTTCTAAACACGTGGGACAACTCCGTTTGACGTTACGAAAACGTTTGAGAATAGTTCATGTATACAAGGGCCTAATTTGGCACCATATTGGATTGTAGGACGCGGAACGTCGTTCGTAAGGTTTGGGAGACTGTCGCGTTCGTTTTCTACTACCTCACAAGGTGGGGGGTGCACGCCGGAATCGTTGGATTCCCTTCTATGTCTATTTCTCTATTCTTGAGCATATGGTTGTTTATTCTTTCATGCATATTAGGGTTAATTCACATGTGAACTTTGGTTGTTTTCATTATATTTATTCCAAGTGTATTTGAAATAGAGAGAAATGGAACCATGATGGACATGTGTTATTGAACCCTAAGAATTGCATGTTAGTGAGACTTGGACTTAGCACAAGTAAACAAATGGTGACAATGACAATAAGGAGATAGATTGGCTTGAATAAATGGACGTTAGACATAGACTTAACTATAGTGGCATTGTGACGAGATCGACTAGAAAGTGACATGAGAACATAGGTAGAAAACCTATCACAAAAGTGGCATCGTGACAAGTGGCTTAATATCCTCAACGCGGGGATTTGATCGACACTCATAATAAGTCTTGGCTTGAGGGAGGTCGCTCCTCCTCAAGCGGTGTGTTTCCGAAAATCAACACCACAGGGAGCGAGGTCCCTGAAGACGGTCCCTCGGGTCGGTAGTGCTTGGAGCCTCCCCGGTTAAGAAAGGGATTTTGGGTTATGAGTTTTGGGGTTAACAAGGTTAACCGGTGAGATTGGGTAAGAGCCAAAGCTTATTTACGAATTGAGCATGCATGCACATTTCCTTATCGCATTGAGTATTTGTATCCACTGACATTCTCCTGCAGGCATAGTATTAGATGCATTAGTACTGGTTACTTTTCTTTCCTTGAAATACTTATGCCTGGATAGACCTAGTGGGTAAGTCGGCGAGGTCGGATGCCGAACCCACTGGGAACTTTGTTGTAGTTCTCACACCACTAACCCTACAGGTCCTAGCACGAGCGGGGCGGCGGAGGACCGAGGCAAGGGTAAAGCGCCGTAGATAGCGGCCACCGGGACTCATGCATTTTGTAGCCTTTTCCCTTTTGTTATACATGCATCAACTTCTTTTGTTGATTTAGAGATGTAAAGTTGTAAACAATCGTGTAATTTTGGTGGATGGCTAAATGTAAAAAGGAAATGATGTTTGAATGCAAATGTAATAGTTTTATTTACTTGTATTTGGTTCAAATGAAATCAAGTATCATGTATGTTGTATATTAGCTTAGAGCTTTCGCTTCTGTTGTTGCTCGCCCTCGTGCAAGCCTTGTATTATATATGCAATTCTCTTGTTGATTGCCTATTTATACATGTTGTTAGAGCCTTGGGCGGACAGGGGAGGCTCTGTCCGTTCGGCGTCTGTTGACGTGACCCGAACCCGACCAAATTGGCGCGGATTGGGGCGTGACACTAAGTATAGTTAACGTATGATACAGTCCTTCTATCATAAGTTCCGACTAGACAGAGATCATGGAATAGCTCGTCAAACCACATAGTCTATCATGTGTCAAATTTATTCGACTCGTATTTCTAATATCGAAAACTCTTTCCATTATTTACTCTGCTCTAGCCAAGGTCTTCAAAATTCGGTCTCATAAATCACATAAGACTAATACCCTTACTTACTAAGAGAGAAAGATTTCATATAGGTACACATCCAATTCCTACAATGAACATACTCAACCAACATGCATCGCAAAGACCCAAATGGGTAGGGACAAAGTCTATATACAGTCTGTAACGACCCGACCCGCTAGCAATAATAACTCGTTGGGCCCAAACCACCGGCCCAAAATGCATAAGCCCAGTTATTATTGTTAGCGTGTAGGCCTCATATAAACTGATCAGAATCAGTATCCCATCCGATGTGGGACTATTGGGGGCGTTACAAACTCTCCCTGTTTAGACCCTGACATCCTCGTCGTGTCCAAACCAGATCACAGACAGACAGACCAGGACTATTACCACGCGATGTGAGATTCTAGAGGTGGCTCCTACGGGTTCAAGAGGTGGCTCCCACCAAACCCGTTGGTGTAGTACTTTGTCCCGCATAGCACTTAGTTCTCACACTTCCGGCTGGTATTCGTCTCTGATACCAATTGTAACGACCTGACCCGCTAGCAACAATAACTCGTTGGGCCCAAACCACCGACCCAAAATGCTTAAGCCCGGTTATTATTACTAGCACGTAGGCCTCATATAAACTGATCGGAATCAGTATCCCATCCGATGTGGGACTATTGGGGGCGTTACACAGTCAAATTACAGAAAACTCATTATGAATAGCCGAGGCACCACAAGTCAAAAGACCAATCACATTATTACAAAATTGAATAAGTCGCTGACGAGTGAGTAGACATCTATGTGACTTCTCGTGTTGGTCATGCTCAGTATTTTTATTCTCTAACAATCACCTACACATTCGCTTTAGTGTCTCCACACCGTTGACTCGAGACTCATCTACTCTAAGGGGAAGCGACTTGTGCACCAATCTCATTTGATCAATCATCGTCGCCCTGATCATCCATCGATCAGGAGCATTTAGGAATTAACCACCAATGATACGTGTCTTAAATTCTCAACTCTCGAGAAAATATGTCATCATTTTATTGATTTTCTAGATGATTCATGGACACATATACAACATGCATGAAAATAAAAATTCATATTCATTTATAATATATAAAATCAAATATAAATTTATATCCTACAAAAAATATGTGTCGGCCGGCCTGATTGGCTTCTAGGGCATACATCTAACAAAATTTGCAATTAAGCTCTCATAAGCATCTTGCTTTGCTCCGGGATACTATGCCCAAAACACAAAAAATTGGTTCAATTCTTGAAATTCATCGCCAGAACCTTGTCGTTCCTCCAAATAAAGTTGTCCCCCGAGTTTTACTAACATTCAGTTAGAGTTTTCAAAGTGTCAAATAAATTTTAAACCCTTAAAATACAAAAACCCTAATTTTCTCTAGGGTTTCCTAAACCCACTTTAAACCCTCCAAACTTCTTGACAAACCTCTATCATTTGTAGTCCAAATTCATCCACGATTTGTAAAAATCTATTTTCTATAGTTAAATTCAAAAGTCTAACTCTAAACTTTAGAAACTCACCTTTGCCCTAACTTTTGCAAACTTTTTCTTGCTTCTTATAAGAAGCTAGCTCACCACTTTCAGCTCACCTCTTGCTTAATGATCTCCCAGGCTCCCAAGTGTTGGAGAAGCTCCAGTGGGAAGAGAGAGAGAGGAAAGGAGTGAGAGAGGAGAGAAAAGAAGAGTATTTCTCTTGTGTACACAAGTGAGAGAGAAAGGCTGTGGTCTCCCTTTTATAAGGGTATTGCAACAATTGCAAGTAACATCCCTAATCTCTATTATTTACAATTAGTCAAAATGTAATTTCATGGCCTTGACTACCGATGCTCAAATTTTAGTACCAGTACACGAGGTATAGTTCCGGTATCACCAGCCCAGTTCTGCATTATTCGAACATTTGGTTTCTTCCTACGCAACAAAGTTCTGGTATTCCATTTTAGTACCGGTACTTACTACAAAAATCTGCAATTCAGCAAATTTAACTCCCTGAAGTCCATTTTCGTGCCGAATATACTAGAATACTCCCCGAAACTCGCTAGGACTATTTGATTAGATTCTTAAGCTTACACCTCACCCGAACTCCATTGTTTGCAAAAGTTCAGTGCACTACAAACATGCTTAAAGATTAAAAATAGGATTTTAGTTAAGTTAGATATAGCAGCAGTGATTTGAGGATTGTGATGGTTTTGTGCATCAGGAGTTCCGTTGACTTAGTTGTTGGTAGTGGTGCTATTGAGGGGATGTGTTGGGCATTCTCTTCCTACCATCCTTGGAGCTTGTCTAGAAGGGTGTCTTGTCGCAGAAATCGGGAACTAATTTCTATATCCATAAAATGTATATTTCTCTAAGATATAGATAACCTTTTTGATATGATTGTGATAACAATATAATGACATCTACTTGACTATGTTAATAAGAGATTATTGATGAGTAGAGGATACTGTCAACATATTGAACTAGTTGTAGATATCCTGCATGTTTATTCTATGAGACCAATTTTCTTGTGTCATAACTATATATTGTGATTTGTGAAAATGTGAAAGATGTCAGGAGGCACATAACATGTGAATTTGTAAACGATGCCAGAAGGCTCATAATAAGTGAAAATTTAGAAAAAATACCGAAGGACAGATAAACTAATGCATAAAGTGAAATGTGATATGATAGTGCCAGAAGGTATGTGAACAATATAATTATGATCTTGTTGATCATCGCATTTGACTACAGCATGCAAAAGCCAAATTGAGCTCGGCAATGATATGTGATATAATACTCGGTTGCATCGTGCCCCGTGAGTAGCCCTCCAAAGATTGGCCTAGTGATATATATAGTTGAGACAGTAGTGTGCATATAGCGGATCACTATAAGTAGAGGCTGGACATGAGGCCGTGACAGCTTGACCGGACTTATTTGTCGATCAATACGATTGGGTGATACAACATTATTATCAATTGTTCTAGTTGATGCATATGATATTTGATTTATAGTTTTCAATATATATATAATTGTAGATGCATGATAGTAATTATTTACTTTCAGTTCAGTACGTCATGTTATTCATTCCGCTCATTTTACTATTGATGTCTCTAATAGACCTAGTGATGTAGGTCGTCATTGTCATCGACTATACAGGATTATTTTTCACTAGTTTTCATGCCCTCTTATTATTACTTTTATTTCAAAGCCCTCACTATCGATGTAACATACTGGACCTTTGCAAATTGCGAGGTTCGAGTGTTTGATCTGTGTTCCGAATTTTTTCAGATATTCTGGAGGGTCGTTGACAGTATTCCGACCTATGGCTCGTATCCCGAGAATTATAGTATTTAAAGTAATGCTAAGGCCACCAAAGCGATGGACTTAGGCTACTTTCGGGTTGCAATTTTTTGGAAAGTGTACCGGTACACCTTGATGGTTGTACCGGTACAGAAAGTATACCAGTGACAACTCGATGGTTGTACCGGTACATATGAGTTTTTCTGCCAACCCGAGCCTCGGGTTCGCGCATACGCGTGATTTGTACCGATACACTTTCCCGTGTACTGGTACACTTTGCAGAAAATGCTATTTTTGTGGAGAGGTGTATTTGCATTTATTGCAACCCTATTTATACACACCCCAGCCCCCTTAGGAGCTCTTTTGAGCCCTAACCAGTGGAGAACAAGGTAAGCTCTCCCCCCCTTGATTTCTTCTCCATTTTTGATGTGTTTTAGCTAGTTTTGATCTCCTTTTCTATACTTTTCTTGCTTCTTGTTCGGTTTCCTCCATGGGAGAAGCCTTAAGCTCGTGGTTAGAGCTTTGTGGAGGGAGGATCTTCAACCCTAGCTTACTTGAAGCCTTGTTTTGGAGCTCTTGTGAGGTTGGTAAGCCTAATCTACTTCTTGATTCATGTTTTAGTAGCTTTTACTAAATGAAACCCTAGATTTAGCATATTAGGGTTAGTAATGGGGATTTTGGATTTGAGAATTTTGGGGCCCAATTGATCTTATTAGAACCTTTGTTTAGATTGGATTTGAGAGCCTCTAACTCCCTTTTGGAGATCGTGAGAGGTTTCTTCGCATTCGGTGAGTTTTCTTCACCTTTGCTTGAGTTGCTTAATATTTGAACAAATGATTATTCGTAACGTTCTTGTATCCCTCCTTTTGTTATCTTTAGGGTACTTGGAGAGTAGTGGACACCTTCGTCGGCACAAACGAAGGGTTTCGAGAAGTCACGGTGGGTTTGACTTCATGAACAGGGAAGAAATATCCTCTATGTGTTTTATACTTGTCGTATCATCGAGATGCATGCATATTCATGCTAGATAGGATTTTTATAAATTTTAGAATACTTAAAATGTAGGTGTTATGTATCATGAAAATTCAACTCTATATAGTAGAGCCTTATATGATTATACATGTATGTGAGTAGTATTCTTTCTTGTGGATTGGAAACATGTCTCATATGATGAAAATGACTCGAATTATGTATTCTTGAACACTAAACTCATGTTTGGACTTAGTGAACAAAAGTGCCATAAAGTGACAACGTGATAGACATGATGATATAGTGATAGGCCATTGAGAGATTTGCTACATTTCATGTTTTAGACATGATGACTTGAGACTTGAGACAGACTTTTATGCTTGCTTGCCATTGTGCTCATTCGCACATACTTGTGAGGGTCGCTCCTCACAAGCCGGCACTCCAGAGATAGCAATCGCGACACATACTCGCCCGTGCGGGATTGGGCGCCGAAATGGGATGCCGTGGGGGAGGCTCATTCCTAGAGTGGGGATGTTGACTACTACGGGGCCATTAGGCACGGCGCAAGCCGGACTACCTACGGGTAGATCCTATGAGATTTGGAATAAGTGGAACCAATTTGTAAATGAACAATTTGACAAGTTAGTAAACATTGACAATTTACTAGTTATCTGTGGACATCATAGTAGTTGCACTTATGCATATTTATGGTACAGTAGCATTCTTACTTATGCAAATTCATACTAAGTAGAGATATCATGTTGTAGTAAACTTTTATATTTATTTGCTTATTTTTTCATATTGCTTTACTCGTACTTACCCCTTTTCAGCTTTTGGACCTAGTGGCGCATTTCACTGAAGTCAGTAATTGCCCACTGAAAACTATTATTTAATAGTTCTCATGCTCTCTGTTTATGATTTTATTTCAGAGCCCTCTACACCGGTGGAGGCACGGGATCGCAGCAAGGGGATCGCTTAGCTAGCTAGCAATGAGCGTTTCTTTTGCTTGTTAGGTGATTTACTCTCCTTTTTGTTTGTAGTTGAGAGTGAGAGGTTTTGTATCCATGTATAGAGACCACCATTATTATACTTTTAGCACTTGTGTTTTGGATGTTCATTGTACTATTTTATGGTTACTCTTAGTGGATTTGTTAGCTCTTTTATTTGCCTCTATATCTCTTAGAATCTAGATGTTGTACTATGCTCTGATACTTCTAGATGTCGTTTTTATTATCACTTTATTTATCGTAGTTTTGTAGACGCCTTATATATTTTAGACGTATGGCGGGTCTGGACACGTACCAGGCAGGCTTCCGCTAGGCCCCAAGGGCGTGACAATCGACGAGTGATCGAGATAAGTGAATGCAAGCTAGATAGCATCTCCTACCAGATTATGTGTGTTAGATGAGGACCATCGAATGTATACATTGTATAGTTGACTGTACATTTTGAGCCGAGGATGCCAGTAGAGTTGTATTTATTATTTTGATATTGTATGGATGGTGTATGTACAGTGTGTGACACCCCAGCTTCCTATGGGGCCACCCATCCTAGGACTACTCCCGTCCTAACACGCTTAACTCTCTTAACCTCTTAAGCCTAGCCACCACCCAAAATGCTTATGCTGGGTTAAGAGTATTAGCCCTATTATATCTTATATATAGGACTACCTGGGGTCTCACAATCCCCCCTCCCCCCCTCCCCCTCCTTAAGCCCTGACATCCCCGTCAGGCTCAGTCTTACAAATATCAGGCGATGTGAGACTCGTCTCGCTAATCTAAACCGACTTTGTGGGGGAGCCACGCTCTACCCACAACAGTCAACAACATGAGAGCCTCGCTCTTCCTGCTGTACAATCATGGTTCAGCCGAGACTCATCTCATACTTCCGGCTGGTAATTGCCTCTAATACCATCTGTGACGCCTCAACTTCCCAGGGGGCTACCCATTCTAATACTACTCTCACCCAAGCACGCTTAACTGCGGAGTTCCGATGGGATCTGGTGCTTTAGGGTTGGTATGATCGCATCCTCCGCGATGCCGACGCGACTGCCTGGGGTCTCACAATCTCCCCCCTCCTCCCCATTCCCCCCCTTTTAAGCCCTGACGTCCTCATCAGGCTCATATCACAAATACCAAGCGATGTGAGACTTGTCTCGCTAGCCTCAATCGACCTTGTGGGGGAGCCGCTCTCCACCCACAATAGTCAACAGTATGAGAGCCTCACTCTCCCCGCTGTATAATCCTGGCTCAGCCAAGACTCACTTCACACTTTTGGCTGGTAATTGGCTCTGATGCCAACTATGATACCCTAATTTCCCAGAGGGTCACCCATCTTAGGACTACTCCCGTCCTAACATGCTTAACTCTCTTAACCTCTTGGGCCTAGCCACTGCCCAAAATGGTTAAGCCGGATTAAGAGTTCTAGTCCTATTATATCTTTATATAAGACTATCTGGGGTATCACAATCTCCCCCCTTAAGCCCTGATGTACTCTCCCCACTGTATAATCATGGCTCAACCGAGACTCATCTCACACTTCCGGCTGGTAATTGGCTTTGATACCATCTGTGACAACCCAGCTTCCCACGGGGTCACCCATCCTAGGACTACTCCCGTCACTGCACACTTAACTCTATTAACCTCTTGAGTCTAGCCACCACCCAAAATACTTAAGCCGGGTTAAGAGTATTAGCCCTATTATATCTTATATATATGACTACCTAGGGTCTCACACAGTGGTAGCTATACTTGTATAGATGTACTTAGACTTTGATACATATTTTATATATACACTCCTATTATATATTTTTGGACATGTTAGTTGTTAATGTTTCGTATGTATGGGATGTCTTTATGTATATGGCGGTTCTGTTAGCGTATCCGGGGGCTTCCACTGTAGCCCTGAGTGTGACAACCTAGGTAGCGACCTAAAGTGTTCTTAGCATTTATTACCTGCATATAATTGGTGCATTTTTAAAACATCTAGTGCTCTCTCTCTCTCTCTCTCTCTCTCTCTCTCTAGATCTCCCTCTTTCTCTCGCTCGCTCGCTCGCTCTCGCTCTCTCTCTCTCTCTCTCTCTCTCTCTCTTGTGTGCTTTTCCTCATGAGGCACCTTTTCCATTCTTTTTATTTTTATTTTTTATTTTTTTATTAAAAAATTTAAAAACTGCACAATCCATCATTTATCTTTTTAAAATTTTATTTTTTTCTATTTTTTATTTTTATTTCTATTATTTAATAAAAGATTGAAAAAAAAAAACTACAGTACTTGGAAAGCGAGTCCCAACCCCACCCACGAGGCTTTCTACTTTGAACTTTAGCGTTTTTGCAAATAGGCATATGACTTTAGCTCTTTTATAAATAGTCATCTGAACTTTCAATTTTGACAATTTTATTTACTAAACATTATAAAATAGTTCAATAGGCCCCTACTCAATTAAAGTTATTAATTACACAAACTTTTTTGTTGTATGTATTGCATATAATTTTATAAAGTTTTAAAGCACAAACAAATATAGTTTCTATTCTCTAATATATATATAAAAATGATAGAAATAAAAGTCTGGTTCAATCTATCTTCACTGTCATGATATGATGTACATCATACACCTCTTTAATGCAATGGTTGATAAAACCCAAATGAATTTTTAGTAAAGCAATGCTACTAGTATGCTCTAAATGGATTGTATATGGTACATTCTCTTTATTCAAGGGTCATCATTTTCTATTCATCAAAAAAAATTTTATTACTCAAAGTTATTTGAATTTTTGTGAACCATATATCCGCATCCCTTTTTAGGTGTACAAGTAAAAATTTCTTTTGTAGTATTAAAAAAACTAATAGGATCACATGATATAATGTAGATAACAAGAAAGCTAGAGTATAAATTTTACACCCTAGTTTAGGGTGTATTACTTTTTTTAAAATTGAGCAATACTATCTATACACCCTAAAAAGAATGTATATTGACATACATCTTGCCCACTTAATGGAAGGATATATATGATATAATCCTATCATCGGAAGCACCAACTCCTTTATACTTTCGATAGCATAATGGTTCTATACTTTTAAATTATATTATAACTTTATGGCAAGTATATTATATAGGAATTATATATATATTGTGACTTTTCATTAAATTTTACTTAAAGAAACATCTACTCTATAGATAAGTGTAAGCCAATATGATATTTTTTTTATGAAAAAGGGTTAAATGCATGCAGATCCCTGCAAATATAGTAATTTGTAAATATCTCACTGCAAAGTTCAACTTTCATATATTGTTCCTACAAAAGTTCTGATATTTTCAAATATGCCCCTCTGGTTTGTTACCATTAAAAAATTATTTATATTTTAACAGTAAATAAATTAAATGTCAATTTTACCATCACAAATATGTCCCTCCAAAAGCCACAACAGTATAATATAAGAAGAGTAAAAACATCAAGTTACCTCATAAACTAACCAAGGTTAAGTATTTAACCTATGGTTAACTAAATTTTTCTCATGAATTCTAACGACAGGGACATATTTGAAAATATTAGGACTTTTGCTGGGACTATATATGAAAGCTGACTTTGTAGGAATATATTTGTAACTCACCATATTTACAGAAACCTGCATGCAATTAACCCTAAAAAAATTATGTCATAAGAATAATTCTTTTTTTTTGGCTATTATACTAACAAAAATGTTTTAACTTTATTTCATTAGTTAGCATAGGAATAACATATTTTCTTGCATCTCAATATTTTAACTATCAATTTTTCGCATGTCAATATATATTAAAATAATATTTTAAGTATATTTTTAGAATATTATTTGAGTTTTAAATGCTATTTCTTTCTAAAATAAATGTATTTAAGAAATAATTTCTTTTTTGATACTTATATTATATTTAAATTTTATGTTAATTAAAATAATATATTTAATTGCACATACTCCTCAATATTACTCAAAAAAATAAAGGCTTCTTCTTATGTACTTCTCAATATGTTGACTGTCTCTAGCGCAAGTGGCAAAGGGCTTGGTGGTTGGTACCCGAGGTCTCGAGTTCGAATCTTAGTTGATTCACATTTTCAGCTAAGTTTATTTCTAAATGAAATAAACGAAACGGGTATATTTAAAGAATATATATACACTCCTCAATATTACTAAAAAAATAAAAAATAAAGGCTTCTTATATACTCCTCAATGTTACTCAAAATTTTTTAAATTTACCATTCTATTTCCAAAATACCCTTCTAAATCTCAAATCCCATTAGTAAACCTTAGGATCGGGATATATTTAAAGAAACTTTTGAAAATCAATGAGAGCATTTTGGATCCACCAGAAATATACTAGATATTTTCAAAGTTTTGAAAGGTAATTAAATTAAATATTATCCAAAAAAATTTAAATGGTTGGGCATATTTGAAGTGCCACGGAAGGTGGATTCTTAGGCAGGGGATGTTACGAGACATATATTTCGTCCCATTATGAAGACAGAGTAAAGAAGGCGAAGCGGGAGCAAAGGCAGATCTCGTGCCCCTCCAGATCCGCTCAATTTGCATCACTAGTAGTGTACAAGTAAACATACGTTTTATTTAATGTTCAGTACTTAATAGCGCAAGCAACACTACCTTCAAAAAAATGAAAAAAAAAAGGGTAAACTTGTATAAAGTCTCTCCAAATTTAGCACATTTACCAACAGATTTTATAAACTTTTAATTTTAATAAACAAACCTTCTCAAATTTATAAATTAGTTTAATAAATTTCTCTCCTCCAACATAATTGCTCTACTCCTATTTGTTTGGAAAATACAACCTGTACATCGACCCACGTACATAGGGTTCTACATCTTAATTATATCCTCCAATCCAAGTATTCAAAAAACCTTGTTCGAATTTTCAATAAAAATAGTAGTAGTAATAATAATAATAAGACAAGTGAAACTAATAATAATAATAATAATAAGACAAGTGAAACTAGTATATATGTACCACAAAGGATTAAGATGTTAACTTTATAACTATATATATTTTAGATGTACAAATTAATTAATAGTATTATTCTATTGGTGTTGTTACTTTCTAATGTGGGCCTCCATTTATAGTATAATGGTTCTTCTTTGAACAGGCGGGTCACCATCAAAGAAAAATAAATGTAGCTCTCGTTCGGATCAACAAACAGCATGAATCAATAAGATAAATGTAACGTAAAGGAAAGGAACAAAAATGTATGGTTGAAGGACATCCGTCAATATCATCGATCTAGAACTTGGACCAAAGTCAGGGACAGGCGGCAGACATCGCATGTGGGACAAGTAATTTTCTAGCTCAACTGCTCATCGTTTTGTTATCCAACAATGTTGAGTGTCGTCTCCGCACAACCCCAACTAGATCTCCAGGATTACCAAAGCATGCATTGTTCTTTCTTCTTCTTCTTCTTCTTCTTCTTCTTCTTCTTTTCTCTCTCTTCTCTCTTTCCGGTGTTCTTCTACAGTACGTACCCCACTCTTATAATTAAACCGGCCTCTTATATATTATCGTCTATTTATATAGAATACAGAAAATTTTGATTGACTTAATATATATAGAGTTGCGCGCCAATATTAATTACATCTACTGAGCTCTTTTATTGGATTTATACAAATTAATTAGCAATACCTATATATATAGTAGTTAGCCTTGGTTTTTTGAGAACAATAATTGTTTACGTCTTTTAATATGATATCGGAGCAGAAAGTTCTAAATTTGAATCTGGCCAAACTAAATCTGAGCATTATTAATTTCCACCTACTTAATTAAGCTAATATTTTGCACCTGTTTAATCTGAGCATTAATTTAGTGTTTCGCCAAACTAAATCTGAGCATTATTAGTTTACTGTTTTTTTTAAAGATAGTGAATGAATTATTGTAAGAATTATTTTAAACAGGTGCAAAATATTAGCTTNATTAATTTCCACCTACTTAATTAAGCTAATATTTTGCACCTGTTTAATCTGAGCATTAATTTAGTGTTTCGCCAAACTAAATCTGAGCATTATTAGTTTACTGTTTTTTTTAAAGATAGTGAATGAATTATTGTAAGAATTATTTTAAACAGAGTCCTTTTTAATCCTTGGGTTTTGGTTAGATACTAATCTAGTCCTTGTGGCTCTCACATCTTGCACTTAATTAATAAGGGCCTACATATAGTCCTTATGCTTTCAAATCTTGCAGTTACGGATATACAGTTTATGGAATATAATAATAATTAATAATCAAGTCTCTTGGCTGGTTTGGTTTATAAATCTGAGCAAAACTGAGACCTAATCGTCCACGTCAGTATCTAGCGTAATCTAAAGGTGTACTTTAGTCTAACTCTCGCGAAAGTCACGTGTATGTTGGTACGTGATCAACAACATTTTCATTTTCTAATTTTATTACCTGAGAAAAGTGAGTTTGCCACCTTATAGTTAAGTACATTTTGAATAATGCGCGATTAATGCTTCTTGATATTTCCATCAAGAAGCATTAATCGCGCATNTACGCGATTAAAGCTTCTTGATATTCAAAAGATAGGTGTGTGGGTGTGAGCCTTACGTACTATTCATCCGAAGGCTTTTTTTTTTTTTTTTTAATACTAGCTAGTCTTATCGATCCTTTGTTTTTCAATATTAAAAAAATCCAAAAAAAATCGATATCTAAACTCTTTGAAATTAAGGGAGGGTACGTAGTAGGATTCGCACCGTAATTTTGGATATACAAATAGCGTGCATTTTTCTATTTTGAATCCTCAAAATTAACTAGGATGGTATAATTGCTTATGTACGTAGACGATTAGATGCCGTACGTTTTCAATTGATTTGAGAGATGAAGAATAATAGGACTCGATCACTACCAATTATTAGAGACCAGAAGAAGTTATTAGACTGTTCTACTAAATAGACTTGAAGGCCCTTCATTACAGGGTTTTAAATTAGAGGAATTAAGAAATTTGAACCCAAGTTTTAATTTGGACTAAAACCGTGGTCCAAATTTTGTTGTCTCTTATTTTTGGGAGGGCATTATTTTTGTTAGGAATTTAGAAACATTAATTTCAGCCCTGCCCAAATCCCTGGCCCAATCCACAAAGTCCGTAGCAATGAGCTCAGTTTGTTCGGTTGGCTAACACGGCCCTTACTCTCCTCCTGGAGTGTTTTCTTGTTCTCTGACGTACAAATTATTTTTTTCTGAAAGCTAATTAAACGTACAGTTTTTTTTTTTTTTTTTTTAAGAGATAGGTAGCATGCTATTCGCTTCATTTATTTGTTTCGTTTATTTTATTTAGAAATAAACTTAGCTAGAAATGTGAATCAACTAGGTTTCGAACTTAGCACTTCGGATACCAACCACCGAACCTTTTGTTACTTGCACTAGGGACGGTCGGTTAAACATACAAATTGTTAGAGAGGATAAATGCAACTTTCTCCCATTTGCAGAAAACCAGTTAAACATTTAAAATTTTATATTTTATGTCCGAACTTTTGATTGACTTTTTGGACCACAATTATCACATTCTTAAAACAAAAAACAAAAAGAAATAAAGAAAAATCAAATGCAACAAATAAACTTGGTGTTAGTAAAGTCATTCTATGTTGATAGAATGTATAGACACCCCCCTTAATCTACAATGAAATAACCTTATTCAAAACAAATGCTACAAAATAAAATAAACTTTTTAAAATAACCCATAAAAATTTTCTAATTAGCCAAATGATCCCTTCAAAATTTTATTTGGCCAACTAACCCTTTTAATGTTAGATACAAATGAGAAAGACAGTGAATTGTTCATCATCTTTGGAAAACGGTAAATTATTCCTAGTTGGCAGATTGTTATTATTGTTTATAGCCTTTTTTTGAGGGGGGATAATTGCCTATATACCCCTCATACGTTTGAAAATATCCGATTTACCCCTACTTTTTTTTTTTCTTTCTAAAATACCCCTAATATGTTCTACCGTTATTGCAAAATACCCCGCTGTTATCTCCTGTTAAATTAACTTGGGTTAAACGTGAGTTAAATATCTACCACAGTTAAAAAAAAATTAAAACGTCAATTTTGCCCTTAACTTAAGGGTAAATAAGAAATATTGGTGACGGTAGAGGGGTATATTGGAAAAGACCAAAAGTCAAAATATTTTTTGTGCCCCTGACTTTAAGGGCAAATAAGAAAGTCAGTGTTGGTGGAAGGGTATATTTGAAAGGGCAAAATAGTAATTTTACAGACATAACAAAGTTAATTAACAGATTTTAACTCTAGGGGTATATTAGAAATAGGTTGGAACGTAGAAAAGGTATTTTCAATATTAGCCTTCTAAGAGGGATAAATCGAAAAGTTGGAAACTTTTCGGGAGTATATAAGCAATTGCCCCTTTTTTTGTATGGATTGTAAGGATCTTTGTGAGGTTATTAGAATTGTATCTAGATTATTAAAAATTTTGTTCGATTGTTATGAATAGGTTGTTAGGATTTTTTTGATTGTTATAATTGTATGTGATTTATTGAAACTTTCACTTGTTAAGATTCTGCATAGGAAATAGAAAGAAAATGTGAATATATAGCACTTTCTTTCTATAAGGAAAAGATAGTAAATGATTCACTGTATTTTGAATTTTATTAAGGAGAGTGAAGGATTCCTCATTTCCTAACCCTGCAGCCACCTTGCGGCTGAGTTGGACAAAATAAGATTATTTGACCAAATAAAATTTTGATAGAATCATTTAACAAATTGTAAAATTTTTAAGAGTTTATTTGAAAAGAAGTCTCCCTTTGGCTAATTTTAAACACTCTAAATTAAAAGAAGGTTAAATGGATAGACACCCCCTAAACTTTAGCCTACTTTGATACTCATACCATGAACTTTTTTATTTGATTTACACCCCTCTGCTTACTAACTGTTTGATTTAAATTCTTTCGTTAGTAATTTTGAAAATTCTATTATAAGTAAACAGCTAGGAGAAATGCACGTGATCAAAAATTACTTTAGTCAAAAAGAAGAGAAGCAAAAAAATGATGTGCACCTATAGTGAGAGTTTGATTCTAACATAATCTCAAAAATAAAATGATTTAAATCAAACAGTACGGAGAGGAGGTGTAAATAAAAAAAGAAAAAGTTTTTCTTTTTTAGAATAATTTTAAAACACAGATTTTATTGGGGTACTCAAATGGTAAGTTATATGCAAGTTATAGAGATCTGCTGGTTTGTCTAATAATATTTTTTCTCTGTCTACCTTCAAAAGAAAATGCTGTTTCTACATCTAGCGTTAGAAATTGCAAGTTAACAAAAAATGACAAAAAGGAAAGTCTATCCTACTGAGCATCAAATTAAAACATACAAACAATTATACTAAATGAGTTGAAGTTGTTTAGTTAAACAAGAGAGAGCATTCCGTAAAACCGAGTCCAATCATTCAATATACACTATAAGATAAATAACCTTATTGTAGTGAACCACTAAACAAGGACTCCTTACTATCACTTAAGATTCAAAGTTCACCAGTAAATGCTGACACTCTTCCAAGAACACCATGAAACAATGTAGCTTCCAATTTACACCAATAGTGATAGTCACAGAACCGACAAACAATCTAGAAGTAGCACAATTCTCTTCCCCCCTCGCTCCAACCCAATCTCAAATCAAATTTTCGATGCAAAAGCAAGGCCTTCCTTTCTCAGCTCTTCGAGATCAGACACCGGTGGCTGGAACCTTGCCAGCTTAGCAATAGCCTTGGTCTCATCCGGAGATCCGCCTTCGAGGAAAACACCAACAACCTTGCCATCCTTGATCCAGTAAGTCCCAAACTTAGGCTTCGGTGACGTGGGATCATTATCACCGAATAGAATGCTGTCCCCCACATTGTCCCCGTAGAATTGCCACGATAGATCGAAAGAACGCGAGTAGAAATACGGCAGGTAGTCATATTCCTCAATCAATTTGCCCTCTTCGCTTGCCTTGATTGCCTGAATAGTTTACAGTTTTTAAATACACTCGAATTTGTGTGATTAATGTGGAATGGTTAGAGGATGACACTTAGCATGTTCACCTTAACAGCTTGCTCTGCAGATTTTCTCGCATGGTCAACATGTTCAACTCTCCTTATGTCGTTGAATAGCCTCAAGGGGAAAGTGGCGACGTCACCAATGGCATACACACCAGGAATACTTGTTTCAAAGAATCCATCAGTCTGCCACAACATTGTAGAAAACGTTAAAGAAAGAACAGTCTCAATGGAAACCACCAGTCTACTCGATATGATGAAGAGAACTGTAGAAAAGTAATAAACAGTGAATTCCAGTAATATGGTCGTTAGCACTGTTGTTAGTTGAAATTACAGACATATGCACAATTATATGTAATTAAACGAAAGATTCTATAATACAAACAGTTCCTATCAATTGTTCTTTTGTAGAAGCTATTGGTAAAGTTTGCACAAGTTTTCTCTGTACTTCTACACCAGCTTCGCTTTCATTCTCGAAGTTTTAAGGGATGGTCGATGCCCAAAACTTTTAGAATTGTTTGGTCCTAAACTTTAAAGGAAAATTATTTGTCTGCATCTGGTGCATCTGTACATCTGTGCCATCACGAATTAATCGGCCTTCTATCCATCTCATTATTCATAATCCCACAATCCAAATTCTATGCAGAGAAAATTTTGCAACTCAAAAAGTAGAATGGACTAAAATATGCGAATGGAAACAAGGGTCAATAGAAATGTGTTGATGAGATGAAATGATGCACCAGTACAGGTTTGTCGAGGCAGTTGAATAGAGGCCAAGTCCTACAACCGCCTCTATATTAAAATGCTAGAAGCAATTCGGAAATGGTCTACTAAACCGCCTAATAATCCCTTTAGAAGAAAAGGAAAAAATATCATAATATTCTAGAACCTAACATGCCTCCCACTCCAGCAGATTCTCTCCTCTCCCATGCTAGGGTCCCCAACGAATCCACCCTTCACCCGCCTCTATATTATAATGTTAGAGACAATTCAGAGTGTCCTAAACCGCCTCTAAATTCACCAAGAAGAAAAGGAAAAAAAATCGTAATCTAAACCCTTAAAGTTGGTTATTTAGGATAAGATTAATTCCGAATTGGTTGTGTATAGGGTAAGGCTAAGGATAGTATAAATTAAGCATAAAGCTTCTTTGTATCATGATGAATATGAATTTATGAATCTATAATGATTTTGAATGCTTTGGCAACGATGTCATTTTTTTCCTTCGTGAATGCATCGCTGTAATATACTGAAACTCAATATGGTGCACCGAACTTTGACCAAATTGGCAAAGTGGGATGTAAGATCATGCTAGTCATGGTTTAAATAGATGTCGAGAGGTTTAGGATGAGTTAAACAAGAGTTGAAACTAACTCGGATCGACCCGGAGCTGTTAAAAGAATTAGAAATAAGATTTTCCAAACTTTCTAGACGCCCCGAAAAATATTTCGAGCTCCCAAAATGTTTCGAACCGTCCGGTCTAGCGCCCATGTCCTAGCAGACGCTCTACACAAGAGCAAGGGTGCACAAGTTGATAAATAATTGGGCATCCAAAACCTTTCGGACTGTCTCGCGGGTGCCCGATTTCACTTTCAAACGTTCTACCCGAGAGAAAGGGTCGCTCGACTCGTTAAATATTCGGCCACCCGGCTTGCGCTTCGAGCATCCGAAACTATTGTCGAACGGTTGAGTGGGCGCCCAAATCAATTTTCGAATCCTCAACCCAAGAGGCCTGGAAGGAGCTGCCTAGGGCTTGCAGGCGTCCAAAAGATCAGACAGGTGCCCGAAACATGGCACGGAGGCAGTGGTCCATTTAAATGTCAACATGATAATTGTAGCAATCCTATAAATACCTTTTCACAGCCAAAACCTTTCTCTTTATTTCTCAATCTCTCTCTCTCTAAAATAGAATAGAAAACCATAGTTTTCTATTGTTGGGATCTTTGAGCTCCATCTCTTAGCAAGTTTGGAGGACAAGAGTACTTGGAAGGAGCTCTAGGAGGGAGAAGGAAAAATTTCTAAGCTTCATTTTCCTAGTTTGGAGAAGATGAGGTGAGTTAAAGGTTTTAGAATTAAATTTGGAGGTTTTCTAAATGAGGGTTTTGGAGGTTCTAACTTGGTTAGAGCTTCTTCTTCAGGATTGGTTGGGAGCCTCAAGAGCTCAGGGGACAATTTCAAAGGGGTTTTAACAAGTCAGGGTGTTTGATCTGCCCTTTGCCTAAAGAATTCCTATTTTCCTTGCATATTACTTAAATTCCATGTTCTTTTGGGTATGTATGGGTTAAATCTATGATGGATTTGCATGAAACAAGATTTGGGAATTTATAAAGGGCCATGGGTATATGACCCAGCATGTAGATGCACTTTATCTTCTCTTGTGATATCATGTCATTATTGTTGCATGTTTTATAAGCAAGTAGGACACTAAGTTGCTTGGGCTTATGGACTTAGTTGACATAGTCGTGGTGGAGCACACTGAACTTCAGCAAATTGCAGGGTTATAGTGAGAGAAATAGTGTTTTGTACTATTATGGAGGTTTTGACTGATATTGGAGAACTTGGAGGCATTTTCAAGGCTTAATTAGCACGAAAATGGATCTTGGAGACCAAAATCTGCAAATACTGCATATCCAGCATTGTATACCAGTACTGTGTGTGGGTACCGGAACTCAGTTGAAGACTGGGCTGGACAGATCTCGGGTTAAGCAAAACTGGGCTGGGTACCGCTACTCTGATTCGGCGTACACCGGTACTGATTCGTGCTGTACCAGAATACAGTAGAGGGCTGAGGAATCCAACGTTTGGGTTCTGCGGAACTAGATTCAGGTACCGAAACACTTGGGTCATGTACCAGTACTCTATTTCGTGTACCGGTACTCAATGGTATAGAAACTATTTCGCACAGGTTGTAATGTCTGAGTTTTGGGGGACCTTTTGAGGATATTGTGGTTGTAGCAAGACAGAGGAGAAAGAGGTGAGTTTCTCCCCTCTTTTTCTTGGGTTTTTTCCTCCAACCCTTCCTAATCCTTGGATTTCTCTTTTTTCTTCCTCTTCTCCACCATGGATGCTTGCACCTAGAGCTTAGAGTGGAGCTTGGTGATGCGGACCGGGCCCCATTTCAGACTTATACCCGTCGCCGTCGCCGAAGACCCAATATCTGGCTTGACGACGATATCGCACCATGATTCAAACATTGAGTGCGACTTGAGTTCGAGCCGGATTTGCATGAGGATAGGTTTAGATATTCTAGTTATTGAGATATTATTTTATGTTTTAGATTTTTAGATTTGGTTGAATATTGGTATTTTAGATAAGACCGGTTATAAGTTGGTTATTAGTTTGTTTCAAGTTGTTAGTAGAAAATTCTATAAATTAACCCCGACCATCTGTATGAGAAGACATTAATTATTATGAAATTCCACTTTTCGAGAAAGGTTCTCTGATGTTTTCCTTCGCGATTTCGCGTCGACCGGAGTGAGTCCGTAGGGAGTGAGTCCTTTATTCTATCCGTCTTTTATTTCTCTTCGAATCGACTATCTGTTTGCGAAATTCTGACGTTGTTTGAGCAAGAAACAGGAAAAAGAAGCTTATTGGATCCTTTTGTTAACGGGTTTCAACCCGCGAAAACGCGGTCCATTCTTATTCCTTAGTTCCGTCGTACGTCTTTCAACAAAAAAAAAAAAAAAAAAAAAAAAAAAAAAAAAAAAAAAAAAAAAAAAAAAAAAAAAAAAAAAAAAAAACGTCAAAGAAAAAAAAAAAGAGACGTCAAAGAAAAGAAAAAAAAAGAAAGACGTTTACGGACCCCGTTTGCCCTAGCCGTCGTTCTCATCTTCCGATCGTACACTTACCTCGGCCGTAATATCAACCTCTTGGAGATCGCGCTTTCGACTGATGCATGATGGTACTCCGGTAGAAAAAGGGCGTTGAAGAAATCTTTAGGAATTTGGCGACTTTCGTTCAGCGCTTGCGATTTCTAATTCGACTGCGGATTTTTTTGACGGTACAACTTTCCATCTCGTTCTCTATTTTAAATTCAATCTTTTATCTGGGGTTTTATTGTGCCGTTTATGATTTTCATTATTCATAAATTATTTTTACGCATCTGTGTTTAAGTCTCGCCGTGACAAAGCATACAGTTACCATAGAGAGTTTCAAATTTATAAGATTTTGCTTTTAACATGAGATTTTGATTTCTAAAACTTTTCCCCTGCATCACTTGGACTTGAAGAAGTAGTTGTTTGAAGCTGTAAGCTTCAACCCTAGCATTCCTAAGGTGGGATTGGAGCTTTATTTACGATTGGTAACCTTCCTTCATCCTCTATTTGAGAGATTTGTAAGAGTTTTGATAGAAAACATAGTTTTGTAGAAACTAGGGTTTATTTTGGGGTTTTACAATTGTGAGGTTTTGGGTTGAAATTAATGAGTGTAGAACACTCTTATAGGTTGGAATTGAAGCCCCATTGTTTTGATTTGGAGCTTGGACAAGTTTTTCTCGGTTTAAGGTATTTTACACTCTTTTTCCATAGAATTTTTGAGGAATTTCGTGAGAGGTTTTTAGATGCTCCTAACCCCTTGGAAATTTTTCTTAGGACATATTATAAGTCGGGACAACTTGGTTTGAGAAACGACTAGGCTTTCGGTGACTATCCAATAGGTTTGACCTCACCGAAATTGGTAAACTCCCCCTATGTCTCCTATAATTTTATAGGGCTTGGACGATGTTCTAGCATACAACTCATGATATCATTGAATTTATGAGCATGTGGTTTGACCACTTTTGCATGACAATTCTTCTTTCATTCTCTATGTAGTAGAGACACCTATAGTAGGGTACATGCATGGCATGATGCATAAGCTTGATTGATAGTTATGCATACTATTTGAATGTGGCATGAGTAGTGTACTCCTATGTATGTTATATTATAGATGTGATATATGTGGCATATAATCTTATGCATGAACTTATTGATAGGTAGGGCCATCTACTTAATTGGGACATTAGTTGTTTATCTTCTGTACTTGCTATAATTAAGATGAGATGTGACATATTGCATGTAGAGACATGTTATGATAATAGTGGAAATACTTCTTAAACAAGTTGAGGCATTGTATCCGACCCTTAGGTCGATGGTTGAGATTCCATGTTATAGACATGATGGTTAAGGTTCTTTATCCATGGACATGACGCTTGTGACTACGCTTGCTTACCCTTATGCTCATTCATATATGCTTGTGAGAGTCGCTCCCTACAAGCCGGCACTCTGAAGTTTAGCCATTGCGACATTATGCTCGCCCGTGCGGGATTGGGCGCCAAAATGGGGCGCCGTGGAGGAGGCTCATTCCTAGATGGGGAATGATGACTACCACGGGACCATTAGGCGCAACACAAGCCGGAATGATACCATGTGTAAGTCCCTGATGATTGGGTAAAAATAAATTAAGTTTAACATTGTACATCTAGTTGATGCATATATGATAGATCGACGTACATGTTGGTTATTACCTGATTGTATACATGATAGTGGTAGAACTATGTACATGTTGACTAAAATAGTTGCATAGACACATGATAAATAATAGAGCCATTTCATTTCGGTTATTACATTCCAGCAGTTCATATCAGTTATTTATTATTTGATGCCTCGATTGACCTAGTAGTGTATTTCACTTTTCTCGACGACTTATGCAAGGTACCGAACTTCTAAAATTATGAAGTTACGATGTACATTTGGTTGGAAAGCCATTTGAATGATTCCGGTGAAGTTCGGTGAAGTTTGGGAGCATTCGGGCATTTCGGTGCGCGTGAGTGCGAAAACGGAACCCGAAAGGCTATGTTGGGCTGTGGACTAAATCCGGCGTTAGCATAGATGAAAAGATGAGGTGAACACGCTCAAAAACATGTGTGGGGAGTCTCGGTGCGATTTGAAATGAATCGGAGGTCAAACGAGCGAAAACGGAAAAAAAACGGTGAAAATGCTGAAAATTTGGCTAAATCCTAAAGTGCTGGAATTCTGGACCTACGAGGACGGGTCCCTCAGCCAAGGACCGGTCCTTTAGGGACCGGTCTCTCTAGCCAAGGACCGGTCCCCGTACGCGAGAATGCCCAAAATGGGCTGTGTACAAGGAAGCATTGTTGAGGGGTTTTTATGCAATTTTGCATTAGTGGGAGCTATATGAGGGGTCTAGGGTTTGTTCCTCTCATTCCTCTCAACCCTAACACCCAAAACTCTCCCTCTCTCTCTCTAAGTGCTCTTCCTCTCTCTCTAGAAGGTGTAGGAGGAGAGGGCTTTGGTGGAGATCAAGATCAAGAGAAGGGATTTCATCTTCTTCTTCTCCTTTCTTGGCTAGTAGCAAGCTTGGAGAGGTAAGCATTAAACCCTTTAATGGTATATCTCTTGGGTTTAGCCTTTGTACCCTAGAATTGGTTTAGTTGGAACTCTAGTATATCTAATAGGGGTTCCATGCTGAAATCTAGGGTTAGAGCAAGAGATTTTTGGTGTCGTTGGAACCTAGGGCTCCAAAATAGGGTTTTGGGAATCTAGGGTTTTGATCTCATTTGATTGGTTGTAAACCTAATTGCTAGGTATCTAAACGCGTTGGCGACGACGGTTCGACTATTCGTCGAGTCGGTGCGGAGATATCGCCAAGCGAAGAGTGTTTCAGCTTCGTTTCCGCTCGAGAGGTCGAAGCGGCAACGAGTGATCATGAGATTGGGTTTCCTACTTCGTAGTATCGCCAAAAGATGGGTGGTGACCATCCCGAAGCAGTTATACTGCTCTCTATGTCTAAGTATTGTGTTTGATCAACTCGCATATTGAGCATGATGCATTATAGGATGCTTGATTAGTTGTTACATGTTCTTGCATGCTAGAGGTAGTGTTGTATTACTCGTTTAACATTTGGACCTTGTATGCATGAGATTGAGATATGTTGATTAGTAACCCTATAATGAGATGATAAATGTGGACTTGATCCTAGGTAGACGAAAACCTAGTGGGTGTGTAATTAGTGTATTGGGAACACTTAAATAGGAACGAGTGTCATCTAGTTAGTGTTGAACACAAAGAACGAGTGGCATTTGGACTAGTGTAACTATTATGCATAATAGGCTATTAAGTAGTTACATTTCCATTAATTCTTGCATGATCCTTAGTAGTGTAGCAACATAAGTTTGGTACTTGACTTAGGATGCATGAGAATAGGGGAATTGTGACCTGGAACCCTATAGTGGTAAAGTAAATGACGAACTTAACCTTGTGTTAACGAGAACCAAAGAACGAGTGGCATCTAGATAAGTAAATAAGTTGACGAGTGGCATGATAAGTAAAGTATAGAGGAAACACTTGTTGCGTGTTGAACGTAGGGATGAACTAGTTCCCAAGTGATGTTGTCTAGAGTGGAAGGCATCCTCAGTGACGGGGATTTGATCATACTCATATGTCTTTTCAAAGCGTGGGGTGGTCGCTCCACACAAGCAGTGCACTCCGGAGTTGTCACACGACAGGGATAGCCTTTTTGGATCCCGAGGGGTGAGCCGTTTTGGGCCCCGCAGACGGTCTCGGGTGAGTGAGTAGATTCTCACCTTGAGTGAGCGGCTCCTCACCTATGATTATGTTGTGAGTTGGGTGAGTGAGTAGATTCTCACCTTGAGTGAGCGGTTCCTCACCTATGGTTATGTTGTGAGTCGGGCGAGTGAGCGGATCCTTCCCGTAGAGAGTAAATGGTGAGTTGGGTGAGTGAGTGGATCCTCACCTGTGAGATTGAGATTGAGTAGTGGTACCTATGGTTATGTTGTTAGTCGGGCGAGTGAGCGGATCCTCCCCTTTGAGAGTAGATTGTGAGTCGGGTGAGTGAGCCGATCCTCACCAGTGTGATCGAGTAGATGTGGCACCTATAGCGGGGCCGTGGGATTGAGACGTGAGGTTGAAGGCGAGCCCACGGGCTAGCCGAGTGATTAGGTGATTAATGAATAGCATCGTTGTTGGACATAGTAGCACGGTAGCTAGCCTTTACTATGTAGTACATGCATTCATTATACTGGATTAAGGCATAGTAGAGTACTTGCACTTTTCTTATTGTTATCGCTTTCAAACTATCTATCTATCTATCTGCCTATGGCTGCTTAGACCTAGTGGGGAGATCGGCGGAGTCGGCGGCCGAACCCACTGGGAACTATTCGTAGTTCTCACCCCACTTTATTGCAGAGCCAAGTACGAGTGTGCCAGCCGAGGATCGCGGTAAGGGCTTAGCGCCCTAGAGGTTGTAGTTACCTTCCTTTTGTATTAGAGCTACCCTATGTACTTGTAGATGATATATAGGGTGAGGTGAGTTGGAGAATTGTAAACTTTATGTTTATGTTTTGAAAAAATGTATAGTTAATCAAATGTATTAAAGTTGAATCGATGTAATAGTTAGTATCTCTCTTTATTTCACTTGTTTATTACTTGTGATGCCTGCTCTCGATTGTTTAGCACTGGTTGTGCTCTCGCTATTGTTGTTCGATTGTGTATGTATTCAAGTTGTATTCCTGGGGACTTGTTGTACACAATCTGTTGCTTAGCCTTGGGCGGACAGGGGAGGTTCTATCCGTCCGGCGTCTGTTCGACACGCCCGAACCGGACCAAATTCGTAGCGAGCTCGGGGCGTGACAACTTACCCACTGGGAACTATTGTTTAATAGTTCTCACCCCCTATTCGTTGATTGTTTTTGTTTCAAAGCCTTCTACTGCGTGAGAGGCTAGGGATTGCGACAAAGAGATCGCATCTAGGTAGTGCATACACTAAGTTGCTTAGAGGTGGACACGAGGCACCTTTTTTTTGGTTTTTGTAGTGAAAGGTGTATTGGTATATTTGTAGTGACCACCTTGAGTTCATAAGATTTACCTTTTGTATGAACTCATATTGTATATCTTATGATTTAGTTAGTTGTTGTAGATATGAATGTTTGTATCTCTGTCTACATTATGTTCTCATGATCTGATTACCTTGTTTAAGATGTGTTTATACTTCCACTTCGAAATGTTTGTTGTAGACGCCTTGTGTGTACCGGGGGTACCTTATGCACAAGGCGGGTCTGTGCATGTGTTGGGTAGGCTTCCGCTAGGGCCCGGGCATGACAGGTGGCACTTGACATAGGAGAAAACCTATGGTGATGAACATGAGATATATAGACAAATTATGAGAACTTATTGTAAGTGACATGAAAATATATGAAAAAGCCTATAAGATTAACCCTAGTGTCAATTGCAACCTTGAGTGTAAACTAAAAAACAAGCTATTGGCAGCATTTGTAGGGATCGCAACCCTATAAGCCACAACCTTCCGGAAGAGTCATTATCGGAGAGTCTCAATTCCTTTCGACTCCTTATGCCTAATTTGGAGAAGTTCGAATATTCTAGACCCTTTGTGCTTACCAATTGGGGAGAGTTACAATCATTTTCATCTTCCCAGTAGGTGTTTATAAGTGCACTGAAATCGCACCATCGAGTTGGTTAGAGTATGGAAATGACATTAGTAGTTCCTCTCCTTGGACTTGGGAGCTTAGCCATGAGCATTCCTACATGGACATCTTGATTCTTGACTGAGGGATGATAGTCATTTATTGTATTGCATTCCTTCTATATTGCAAATAGTAGCTCCATTTCCCATATTTTTACTCTATGATGCAAAGAAACAGTTAATTCCTACCCGTTCCCATATCGAATACGTATCAAATACGAATATGTGTTGAGATGTACCTGATACTTAACCCAATATAGGATTGAAGTATCTAAAATTTTAAAAAATAAAAAAATATCAAATACAGAACTGATAAGTTGGGATGCATGGAGACCCAGCATAGGAAAAGGCGGAACACGTTTCAAAATATGGGCAAAGATACAGGAAGGGTATTTTCGAGTCTGAACAGGCTGGATTTAAAATTTTTTAAAGATACTCGCATTCAAAACTATAAGAAAAAAAGAAAAAAAAACCCTATTCCTTTCATCAATTCCTTCTTTTATTCTTTCTCCAAGAGAGAGGGCAAAGAGAGTAGAGGAACCCCACTTTTGGGCGAACTTTGATAGTGACAGTAGGAAGTTACAGAGTATAGTTGGAGGTGGATAGTGTTAGTTGTATGCCCTAGAAGCCTATCAGGCTGACGCATTTTATTTTCTATAGGACATATCTTTGTACTTAATATTTATTATTGATACATTTGGGCCCTTTTATTCCTTTTATGTTTAATGTATCCGTGAATCGTCCATTGAATTAATAAGATGATATTATATATTCTCAAGAGTAGAGAATTTGAGATACATATTATTGGTGATTAATTCCTAAATGCTCTCAATTGGTGGATCATCATAGAGACGATAATTGATCCGGTAAGATTGATGTGTGTGCCTCTTCTCTTTTGAGATGACAAATCTCGAATCATCAGAGTGGGAACACTGGAGCAAACATGCAGGTGGTTGTTGGAGAATAAGGTTACTGAGCGTGACCAACTACGAGAAGTTACATGGATGTCTACTCATTCGTTGGTAACTGGTTCGATGTTACGGTGGTACAACTGATCCTTAGATCTGCAACACCGCGGCCATTCAATGTAAGGCTACTGTAGTTTGACTATGCAACAAACTCTGATCCTAGTCATGGGTCTTAGTAGTATATGTTGGCTGCAGTCGGTTCATATCAGGAATAGACGTGTGTTTATAGAGGATCTATCGCTCTCGGTAGAGAGATAATTAGTTCTATGCTATTTGTAAGGCAAAGCTCAGAAATCCTCGGCCGAGCTTCATGAATATTGACTGAGCACATAATGCCCTTTTTATTATGTATAGAAACATAATGTAGTAAGGTATATAAAAATAAGGTCCAAAAATTTGTAGTTAACATCAAATAGCCTACAGGTGCAGACAAAAACATATATTTGTGGATAGGTCTTCGTACATCATTGTGCCTAGCTTTGACTTAGATTTTAGTATTATTATAATTAAATTTATTCTATGCTTTAACTATCAATTGAGCACATAATGTCATCCTTTTGATAGTTTACTCTACATTTAGTTACATTATTATTAAATTAATGGCTAAATTACATAAAACCCCCCTATCAAAACCCGATTTTTCACTTTCCCCTCCTGTCATTTAAAAACTTACACTTTGCCCCCCTTATAAAATAAAAATGTTCACAGGGGGTACGGTGTGAACTGTGATGATAAAATGACCATTTTGCCCCTCACCATATTCACAGGAGAGAAGGTTAAGGGCATTTTTGGCATAAAAAATATATAATAATATTTTATAAACGGAACCCTAACGGATTACTAACGGCAGGAAGCGAAGTGAACACTTTTCATTTTATAAAGGGGCAAAGTGTAGGTTTTTAATGACAGGGGGGGAAAGTGAAAAATCGGGTTTTGACAGGGAGGTTTTATGTAATTTAGCCTAAATTAATTCATTAGTTTCATAACTATTAATTGAGCGCATAATGTAATCTTTTCGATAGTTTACCCTATATTTAGTAAGAATGTATGTACTATAGTTTTTTAATATTATATTGATAATGAATAAAGTGTTTGTTTCGGTTGTTTCGCTATGACGGACAACAGTTGGATTGTCTAAAAGAACTAGTATCATATAGATTTCTCAATTCTCAGTTACTCCAATTTGATAGCAAGTTATCTCTATACCTATGTATTTGAAAATTTTTTATTTTTTGTATAATTACCCATTTTTATATTGTTCAATACTTTTTTCGATTGTGAGTGGCAATAATCTAAATGATACATTCTCTCCAAACAATCACTCTTCGAATGCATGTCACGAGCCTACAACTGAAAGATATCTTAAAACTTTTAAATTTTTTACTAACTATTGAAAATTCAAATTCGACCATCTCTGAAACTATTTAAACTTTATTTTATTTAGTATATTGCTACTATATATGGTAGATATTTAATGAGATTTTATGTTTTGAATTACATGTTACGCTAAATTATGATGTTTTGAATTACATGTTAAATTATGAAATTTTTGATGTTAAAGAATTGTTTTGCTTTTTGTTGAGAATATTTTTGCTTTTTGTGTTGTTACTATATGTTTTGGATTGAATGTTAAGTTACCATCATGATTGCTTTGCTTCTTGCTTCTTGTTGAGAAATATAATATTTGATTTGCATTAACATTTAAGGTAATCGGTTGTAAACAGATTTGTAATTTTTAGTTCATACATGCACGCTAAAATAATTATTTTAACAAGATTTTTGTAGTATTTTTCAGTAGAGGCTATTAGAACTACTTCTATGTAATGACATGTTACTTACCCATAGAGACGGTTTAAACTGCTGTATAGAACAATATTTGTAGAGACGGTTTAAATCATCTTTACATTACTACCAAAAAAAATATATATATTAAATAAAATTAAATAAATAAACCTATTGGGATAGTCTAAAGCGCCTCAATAGAACTGCCTCTAAGAATCCCGGTAGTCAATCAAACCGCCTCATGTGCCTATGTCGGTTATCTAGAAAGAAACTCTAGAGGCGGTCATCATAACTGCCTCTACAGTTCATAGAAGCGGTTAAAGCCGCATTTTTTTGTGGTGTTTAGAGTATTAAATGACCAACATAAGAGCTTACAGACCAAAAAGAAACTTTGGCTAAGCTCAGAGACTACTTGTGCAATAAACATAACGCTATGTGTCTTGCAACTGTTGATTGCAGCTAGGTAAGTATTTTTCTTCCGGTGTGTACGGTTGCTAAATAGTAGCATAAAATTGAGACATTTAAAAGTGCTACTCAAGAATTAAAGTATCGTGGCATGGAAGCATGCCGGTAGGTGGCAAGCATGGCAAGGCACGAGCACGGTTCCGTGCCAACACATGGCACACTTGCGTGCCGATGAGCACGCGAGGCCTCCTAATGACACGCTTTGGTACCATCCTTTTTTTTTTTTGGTTCAAGTTATGATATTATTTTAGAAGTTTATAGTAATAATTATCTCATATCAAACTTGCCAATTGGCTAATCTAAAATTAAATAATGAGCTTTAATCTTACGGTCATATTTGATAAAATTACCAAAGATATTCTTGGCTAATTTTATATTAAATTATTTAAATATAGCTAGATTAGTTAAAATTTAAGAGTAGATCAGCTCATATTGATTAGATTAGGTAATTCTAAATTAGATTTTCTATATATAGTAGATTAGAGTAATTTGGATAATTTGGAAAGAACGGAATCCAAGCTAACCAGTAAATAAAAAATATTTATTTTCAAAATAATTTAATCTAATCTAGCCAATTCTAGATTATATTATCTTTGGCTAGGTAATTTGTAACATATCACGTCCCTCGTAAATCGTGCCGAGTTCCGTCGAAATGTGCGGAATGCGGAGTGGAACACGATGGTATGGGCCAGTAGCGTTTTGGAACCTATATATAGTGCAAAGGGACCCGAGAGAGTGAAATTCCAAAATCTGGCTAAGTCCCAGATTTTGTGCTCTCGGGGACCAGTCCCTGAAGGAGAGACCGATCCCCGTACGCGTAGCCTGCCAGGAATCCTGAGGCAACCGGTCCCTGGCAGTGAGACTGGTCCCTGAGGAACCGGTACTTGAAGGAGAGACCGATCCCTCGTTGCGCAGTCAGCCAAAAACCCCGAAAATTGGCTTAGTCCTGAAAAACAGCCTTTTGGGAACAGGTCCCTGGTCGGGGAGACCGGTCCCCGACTGCGAAAAATGCCCAGTCTGGGCAGTGCACAGAGAAAAGAGTTGGGGGGCTTAGTTGCAAATGTTGCAACATGATATATGACCCATCCCTTCTCCCCTTACACAGCCACTTCATTCTCTCTCACTTTCTCTCCTCTCTCTCCAGAAACACCTCTAGAGCTTGGAGAAGAAGAAGAAGAAGTAAGGAGAAGTGGGTTTTGGAGGCTTTGGTGGATCTAAGAGCTCTCCTACAAGAAGGATCTTGGGAGAAGGATCTTGGGAGGAGCTTGGGACAAGGTGAGTTTAAGCAAGTAGAACTCTAGGGTTCAGTTTTAAACCCTAAGATTTGGAGTTTTGAGGTTGTTTCAAGCTTTAGAAACCTTGTTAAGCTCTAGACACCATAAAACCATGGTTTCTTGAGGTGCTCTCATGGTGAACCCCTAGGGTTCATGCTAGATGCCCTAGGAATGTGTAGAATGGCTTTGTAAAGGTATTAGAGAGCTTCCCAGGTGATTCTAAGCTATCTTTTTTTTAGGAATGAGATCAATCTAGGAGAAATCTCATTGTGACATTGTTAGGGCACAAATTTGGGGCTTTTGCCCTAGGATTTTTCGGGGACGAATTGACCTCGTAGAAACCCAATTGGGGGTGCCCTCGACGCGTGGGACAACTCCGTTTAACGTTACGAAAATGTTTAAAAATAGTTCATATACAAAAGGCCTAATATGGCACTATTTTGGTTATAGGGCGCGGAATCGGCTTTCGTAAAGTTCGGGAGTCGTCATATTCTTCATCTACTACTACTCAAGGTGGGGGGTACACGCCGGAATCATCGGATTTCCCTTTATGTCTATTTTCACCTTTGTTGAGCATACTTGTATATAGAGTCATTCATGCATAGTAGGGATATTTACATGTGATTAGTGGTTAGAATTTCAATATTGTGCTTCTAACGTAGTTGAACATAGTGATTGAACAAGAACCATAATGGACATATATGTAGAACCCTAGAAGATGTATGAATGCAAGACTTGGATCTTGATTGTAGTAAACAAGGGTGACAATGACAATAGAGACATGATTGGCCATAAGAATGAAATTGTTACACAAGGTTCAACAATAATGGTATTGAGACAAGAACAATATAGAACATGACATGAACAAAAGGTAGAAACCTATCATGGCATCGGCATTGTGACTAGCGGCTAAGTTTCCTCAACTTGAGGATTGGATCGAGGCTCACATGGATGCTTGTGGGAGGTCGCTCCCCCACAAACGGTGTACTTCGGAGTGTAGACACCAACGGGGAAGTACCCTGTCAACGATCCCTTGGGTGGTTGTGCTTAAAGCCTCCCTCGGTAGACGGGAGATGGAATAGTGAGCTATTGGAGTTAACAAAGTTAACCGGTAAGATTGGGTACAGAAAGACAAAGTAATGATAAAGAACATGCATACATGCATACTATATATTGTTGATTACCTATATCCACTGACATTTTTTTGCAGGCATAGTATTAGATGCATTAGTACTGGTTACTTTTCTTCCTTTGTCATACTTATGCCTGAATAGACCTAGTGGGTAAGTTGGCAAGGTCGGATGCCGAACCCACTGGGAATTTCGTTGTAGTTCTCACACCACTAACCCTACAGGTTCTAACGAGAGCGGGGCGGCGGAGGACCGAGGCAAGGGTTTAGCGCCGTAGATAGCGGCCACCGGGACTTTTTCACATTTTGTAGTCATTTCTCTTTTGGTTTACATGTATCAACTTCTTTTGTTGATTGAGAAAGTTGTAAAGTTGATAACAAATATGTAATTTGGTGAATGGCTAAATGTAAAGAATTATGAATGAAAGCAAGAAATGTAATAGTTCAGTTTACTTTTATTTGGTGCAAAAGCAATCAAGTATTATGTATCTTGAGTATGATAGATTAGAGCTTTCGCTTCCATTGTTGCTTGCCCTCGTGCAAACCTTGTATGAATGCTAATCTCATTGTTTGATTGCTTTATTATACATGTTTTAGAGCCTTGGGCGGACAGGGGAGGCTCTGTCCGTTCGGCGTCTATTGACGTGACCCGAACCCGACCAAATTGGCGGGGATTGGGGCGTGACATAATTCTAGATTAGATTAGATTAGATTATATGAGATATCGGATTAGGTTAATATAAGTATAAACTAGGTTAAATTTAGTAATTCTACATCAGATTAATAATCTAGATTAGGTAAATTTAGGAAATGTAAAATCACTTAAATCTAATTTTAAATTATACTATTTATATTTAAACTAGTTTAATGTAATCCAGGCCTAAATTAGATTAGATTAGATTAGGCTACATGATTCTAGATTAGATTAGATTAGATTAGATTAGATATTGGATTTGATAATTTAAATCTACAGTAGATTAGATTACATTCCAAATCCATAATTAGATTAAATTACCTAGATTAGATACGTAATTTAAAAATTGATTAGATTTTAAATTATCTTAATATATTAAAATAGATTTTATCTATAAATTAAATGATAAGGGGGAGGAAATCTAGAAGCAAAAAGAACCAAAAAAACAAATGAGAGAGAGAGAAAAACTCATGTACTATATGAAAAAGTGGAAAATAATAACAAATATTAAGATATAGGTCAGCATGCACGATACGTATTGTGGCACCGGCGTGCCCAACTAAAAGTATTGCATCCTACCGCGATACATATCATGGCATTCCACTAGTTGCGGTAAAGGGGTTGTACCGTGCCCCTTATTTAGGGGCATGGTACGGCACAACCCGTGCCGTACGGCATAGGCCGACACTTTAATCCTTGGTGCTACTTTTCGAATAAGCTACGCAAGAAATGAGTCTCACTTTCTACTATTTGATTTGTAGAAAGTCTTACATTTGGCTGTTTAGATAGTAGATAATAGAAACAAATGCTTCGAAATAAAATATAGTATCTTTTATAATTAATAACAACAATATATAATTAATGAAAAATCTAAAAATAAAAATAACGAAAATTGGTAATCTAATAATTTAGTAATTAAATCTCTAGTTAATTTCAAAACTAATGAGAATAATCGGTTTGGTTTTTGTTGTGGGGGAGGCAAGCTGCTGGGCAGTGTGGTGAAGGAGAGAACAATATAAGGATCGGGGGCAAAACACAAGAATTTACAGGCGATAAAAAATTGCAAAATCTGTTGACCTCTTTTTGCAACTTTCCTTTCTACAAGGCAAAAGTCTTTGATGACTTTTACGAACCAAACACATCAAGCACCACCACTTTTCAAAACCGGCATTTTTCAGGTCTTTGTGAACCAAACACGCCACAATGACATCCCTTCACCTACTTCAGTAATCATTTACTATCTCGTCTCAAAGCGCAGACTAAACAAAAATCAAACACCATGTACTATGGTGAGTCCCCTCAGATCCATGGCTTAACAGATGAACCATCATTTTTTGTTGTTTCTGATTTTCCTACCACAATTTACACCATAAATTTGCCATCTTCTTTATACCTCATAATATAATAGTTTTGATTTGCAAACCCAAACACAACAAGATCAAACTAACATGGACATATAATTAGATCATTTAATCTAACCTTGATTCCACCTTTGTCCTCTGCAACTTGACCTTTAAAGAGAGACGTTAGCGGTCTCCCACCAACACCAACAACCACAATATCAGCCTCAAGCACTCTTCCATCCTTCAATCTAACCGCAATCACCTGATAGATGTAAAAAACTTACAAGGTGATAGATGTAAAAAAGTGACATAAGACAATAGAAGCAGCTGTATTTTAAGTTAAAGACTAAAATCTCTCAAAATACTTACATCTCCGTTGGCATCAGAATCAAATCCAACAGCTACTGTGCCCTTGACAATTTTGATTCCTTTGTTAGCATAATAACCCTCATAGAAAGCAGCAATGCCAGCTGTGAAAAGCCGAGGCACTACACGAAACATGAACTGCATTAGGATGTTTAAGAACAGCTAAAAATATCTATCTGTGAGAATAGCCCAACAAAATATCTATGTGTGAGTTAATATTTCCAACAGTTGGATGTAATTATCAAGCTAGGGATAAAATAGTTGAGAATAAAATTAAGCTTTAGATGTTTAAGTAAAATGAAACTTACTGCACCATGGTTCAGGGTAGACCATAGTGACATCTAAATTGTTGATTTGCAATGCAGCACCAAGTTCAAGACCAATATATCCACCTCCAACAATTACTGCCTTTCCATCCTTCTTTGCTTGAATCGCAGCGACAAGCCTATCGGCATCATCGATTTCTCTTAAGTAAAAAATATTGTTGGAATCTGCTCCTTGAACACCAAAATCAGACAGCTGCACAACCTGCATGGCAGAAAGAAAACAAAATTGTGGACCTAAGATTATCCATGCGTATACTCCTTTGGTTCTATGAGAAAATATTCTGACTCTCAGTGTCTGTTAGAGCAGAATCCAATTTCCCATTTGTATGATGACTAACAATGGCATAGAAAAGAAATATCACACATCATAGTAAATATAGTCATAAAGCATTGTTTATTTTCCAGCGACATACAGTCGAGCCAGTAGCAATGATCAAAATGTCATAGGTAAAGGTTGCTCCAGTTGCACTAGTCAGAGTCTTGGAGGCAAGATTTGCTTTCACAATTTCGGTGCTTAGAATCAACTCTATGCCTGCCACATTAAGAATCCATATCAGAAAAGAACGAAAGTAACCAACATTTAATGTCAAATTTTACAAGGAAAAAATCTTATTCACGGGCTGCACTAGTGAGTATAGAAGGTTGCGGTAAGGCAACTGATCTAAGTCAAATAAGATATAATAAGAAAGCACATCAAATACTCCCAGCCAAAGAGCCTTAGTATTATATATTATAGTAATCACCTAGTATTTGTTGGGAAATATATAAGATCAAATTATATAAGATATAATATGATATCTATTCTCGCCTTGCGGATACTTAAATCCAATAATGAGTTTCCCACATTGACTATAATTCTAGTGAAACCAAATTAATCCTCAATTCAAACCAAGCATCCCATTTTCAATTGGATGATGATTCCATCATTACAAAAATTCAATATCTAGCCCAGGATATTGACAATTGTGCTTAAAAATTCCGTCTGTTCCCAAATCTAGTCAGTCGGAATGAGTAATTACATATATTTTAATTTCCAGTGACCCCATACAAGAAGCAACCTAGATCTTAACCAGCAGTATGAGGTGACAGCACAACTTCAACAAATGATTATTTCAGTAGTACTCAAAGATTATTTTCAATTTTTAGTTCTGTCACTAAAATTTGAAGGACAAAAAAAGAAAGAGATGTACCTTTCTCAGAATACCATTCAGGGAGTAATCTTTCTCCCCCACTTCCAACACATACATGAAAACCTGGAAGTCTTGCAGCACCTGTCACACAAAACAAAAATTCATAATTAAAACAGTTATTTTAAACATCTACTAGCGAATGAATTTACCCCTGCACATAGAAAGGTATTTTGCTTTAGGGTTTGTTTGGTTCCACTTAAAACTATGAAAAATAATTTTTGGTGGAAAAAAGTTTTCCACAGAAAAAGAGTTTTACTCTCTTTAGGGTGGTTTGTAGGAAAAGAAAAAAAATTTTCATGGCACTTGTTGGATGGTAGGAAATGGAAATAAAAAAAAGTATATAATTCGTTTTATTGTGTGCATTGAGTGCACTTGTGCACGACACTTCAGTCACTTGTCTAACCCATCTCATACTTTTAATTTAACTATAAAAAATTTTAAACATAAAAACAACTATTAAATATCCAATGGTATATACTAAAATATAGTAGAAGATTGATGATATATAAAAAGTGGTGTATATATGCAAGGCACTTGGTGTATGCAACATTTCCATTGTTATATAGAGTCAAATTGGACTATGCACATTTTCACACAGTGCTGTGGACTGCATCAAGCGTGCACCTTGTGCGCCGCGTATGTTCGCCGGTTGAGTTATTGTTTTCCGCCAGTTATGTTCGCCGGTTGAGTTTTCGTTTTCTACCCAAAAAGGGCGTCAAACGAAAAGGCGTAAAAGCATTTTAAAGAAAAATTACTTTTATGAGTAAACAAACAAGTGAAAAAAAAAATTCGAGCCGAAAATAATTTTCAGTTAATTTTTAAGCCGAACAAAACACCCCCTTAGCCCTAGCAAAATTGCAGTTGATAAATAAACAGCATGAGCAACAATTGGATTTAATTTCTCATAAGATTTGATCTGAATGAATTCTTGATGTTAATGTATAGAAAGGTTTTGAGTTTTCCTATACTATCTAGGAATTGGTACTCTAAAGGTATCAATTTCAAATAGAAAGGGTATAAAACTAGGGCCACACGAAATGACCGCATGCCAGCTTATATTGGAATACGTTTCAGGGGAAAAAACATAGAGAATATGTTCTCTCTTAAATACAGTTGAAATAGGATATTGTATCCTTTACAATTTTCATGATATGTTATATATATATATATATATATATAGAGAGAGAGAGAGAGAGAGGCTAGGGTACTATTAATAATAAACAAGCTCCGGTACTACTAATTTGTTTCTATGATAGAGCGCCCAAATTGATGATCCACACCATTCGTAGTACTCTGAACTTGGTCAATTATGAAGTTCAAGAGTGGGATTGGTATTGGGAGCTAACCCACATCTTTTAAAGAGTTGTAGTGAGGTTTTGACAAGTTACAAGAGTGATCGAGTAGCCAGAAGATCGAAAGTGCATTGCAAAGGGCAGATTTCTGCATTCTGCATTAGAGTACCGGTACCAGCACCTCGGGGTACCGGTACCCAGCACAGACTGCTGCGTGGCAGTAAGGTAATTTTGGTCTTTTCACTTCCCTAACTGATCCTTATCAGCTCAGCTCGACCCCTGAGCTTGTTTTTATCACGTTGGAGCTCAAAGAACAGGGGTGAGCTTCTTTCTCTCTTTCTCTCTCTAGGTTTTGCCATAGTAGAGTGGAAAAGATGGATTTGAGCTAGTTTTTCTCCCTCTCTTGCTACAAGCTGGTTCGGAGACTTGAGGGATGGCTTTTGAAGCTTGGGAATTGATGTTTTACTGTGTTTCTTCCACCTTAACTCAGTAGGAACTGAGCTGAAACTGTACAAGGTGATTAGTTAATTTTTCTTCCTAGTTTGAGGCTTTAATAATGGATTTGAGTATGTCTTTTGCTTCCTTGTTGCCAGCTGGTTTGGGAAGATGTGTTTTGGCTGCAGTTCTTTCATCCTAACTCCGTAGAAACTGAGTTGGAACTTCAAAAGGTAAACTAGCTAGGATTTTCACTAGTTTTAACATTAAAGTAGATGTATTGATCAAGTTATTGGGGTAACTCACGGCAGGTTTGTGAATCACTTGGGTTGAGTGTGAGGGATCCTTGTAGACTGGTTTTGGGTTACTTCAACCCGAGTTAGAGCTATGTAAGGTGAGTAACTGTCACGCCCCCACCCCGAAACCCCTACCAATTTGGCGCGGTTCGGGCGCGGCGAACGGACGCCGAACGGACAGCACCTTCCCTGCCCGCCCAAGGCTCAACAAAAGATCGAGTACAAGAATTTACCCAGGAATTTAAATTCTAAATGTACACAATCGCAAGGACACAAACAGTGCCAACAACAAGAGCAAGTAATCCACTAGAAATACAAGTGAAAAGAAGAGAGAACTTTACTAATTATTACATTAGTTTGCATTCTTTTACATTCACATCTCTTTCCAAAATGAATACTTGATCATTTTAAAATACATAGCTCTCCAAACCTCACCTACATGAATCTCTCTCAAATACATAGGTGTGCTAATGCAAAAAGGAAAGCTACTACTCTACCAGGTCCTCACTGGTCGGGCGCGATGCCCTTGCCGCGATCCTAACTCGGCAAACCTGCACCTAGCACTGGAAATAAAATGGAGTGAGAACTATCTTCCATAGTTCCCAATAGGCTCGACCGCCGACTCCCCCGATCTCCCCACTAGGTCCAAGTGGGCACAAGTAACAACAGATAGATAGATAGATAGATATCTAAAACTGTAAATGACATAATAGGAAAACTATACTACTATGCCCATAATCATGTGTAATGAATGCATGCATCATTTAGTAAAGGTCTACTATCATGCTAACAAGTTCGATCCATGTTCGAAAAAGTGTCCAATGACAACATTTACCTTCCATTTACCCAATCTGTGGCAAGACCCTTGGGTCTGCCTACATCTCACATATCCATCCCATAGGGTAGGGAGCTCCATGTGCCCCAAACCCGGGACTGTCTGCGGACATCAACTCTGTCCTAATCGCCCGACACTCTGGAGTACTCGACGACAAATCCTCTCCATGTGAGGATATGGATGGCTTTACCACCCCAAATAACAGACCGTGAGTTTGATCTATCCTCTCCACGTGAGGATACCCTACGAACTAGGGCCAACATTCTCTCAGAACTCATGTATTCCGACATTCATGCATGGCTACTTAGCTTTACTAAGTTCATTGTCCATAAGTCGTTTACTAGGGAATCCACTTATCCCTAAGTTCATGAAGAACCTCTAGTGTCAAATACACTACATTAATGCCACTTGTTTGTCCTTTAAACATTTAGATGCCACTCTCTATATCACTAGATAACCATCGAGCTCATCTCTTTCTTTAGCACTATAGGATCCATGTTCCGACCCAATCCTTACCTATCCATTTTCACCGAGTATTCCATGTACACTAGGTTAACATTTAGAAGCATAAGAAAAAGGTACTACAATACAATCCTACAATGCAACATGCAAGAGAGGCAAATCATGTTATTCTAAGACATAATAGAGAGTTCGGTTGCTTCGGGATGACACCCCCCATCTTTTCTTGTTGTAGAGGTTCTAAAAATGCCTCTCGCCGAACGTTACGACGAGGTCTCGGCCTCCTTGGTCCAAAACGGTGCTCAATCGGCCTTATTTTGCCGATAGCTTTTCTCCCGCTCGACGAATCGAAATTCCGACTTCGCCCCCACGTTTAGACACCTAGCAATTAGGTTTAGATGCCCTCAAATGAAATCAATCTCATACTTTATCAAAAACCCCAATTCGGGTGCCCTAGGGTTCACATCTTGCCATTTGCACTAAGGAACCCTAGCCTCTAGCTCTAATCCACCACTAATGGTGCTAGAGGTCCATTTGACCTCCTCTCAAAAGCCAAAAACCCAAAAACCCTAAGTTCTACTATTAGGGCTCAAGAGCTTACCTCTAAATTAGCTCCAAAGGAGAGGAGAGGAAGAGGAAGATGCTCCAAGCCTTCTCTAGCTTGATCTCCTCCTTCTTCTTCTTCTCCTCCTTCTTCTTCTTCTCTTTTCTTTCTTCTCCTTCTATTTTCTTTCTAGAGAGAGAGAGAGCTGAGTGAGAGAGCGAGGGTGAGGGTGAGGGTGAGGGTGAGAGCGAGGAGAGGGCTCAGCCCCTCTATACCGCTCTAACTAATGTCATTTTTGCATAAAAGCCCCTCTACTTTAACCCTCTCAACTTACTCTGCCTGGGCAGATTTCGCACGAAAGGACCGGTCTCTCCCTGCCTGGGACCGGTCCCTTGGGACTTTCCCAAGTTTTCGTGTTCGGGAACCGGTCCCTCAGGCCCAGGGACCGGTTGCATCGCGCGCTGCCGCAACCCTCAGTTCGGGGACCGGTCTCTCCCTGCCAGGGACCGGTCCCCGAGAGCAAAATCTGTCAGGTGCAGTTTTTCGCATTTCTTGCTCTCGTGGACTTGACTCCAAAGCACTTTTGTGCTTTGGACATCTTTAGCCTTTCCGAAGGGTACCTACTCGACAAATAGTCGATTCTGGTCGAAGTTCAACTCTCGGNTGCTTTGGACATCTTTAGCCTTTCCGAAGGGTACCTACTCGACAAATAGTCGATTCTGGTCGAAGTTCAACTCTCGGATTTCAAGGATTCACTTCCTTACATCCTCCCCTCCTTAAAAGGAGTTTCGTCCTCGAAACTAATCCAATTCTCAACTTTAACTCAAATTCATACCTTATTCCTCAAACAAGTGAGGATGGTGCTTTCCCATCAGATCCTCGAGTTCCCAGGTGGCCTCGCGATCATCATGATTGCTCCACCGAATCTTTACATAAGGAATCTCGCGATTTCGTAGCTTTCGCACTTCTCGAGCAATAACCCCCACTGGAAACTCTTCATAGCTCAAATCCTCTTGGAGCTCCGGTGGCTCATACAATAGAGCATGCTCGGGATCATGAATGTATTTGCGAAGATGGGAGACGTGAAACACGTTATACACATCTGCGAGCTTCGGCGGCAACGCAAGCCGATAAGCCACGGTCCCAATTCGCTCCAATACCTCGTAAGGTCCGATGTATCGAGGACTTAGCTTTCTCCGAACTCCGAATCGTTTTACACCCCTCATGGGTGAGACCTTCAAGAATACGTGATCGCCTACTGCGAACTCCAAGTCTCGACGGCGCCTATCAGCATAGCTTTTCTGTCTCGACTGCGCCGTGAGCAACCTCTTGCGACCAAGGCGGACTTTCTCCTTCGCTTCTCTAGAACATCAGGGCCGAACTCCGCACGCTCACCCACATCGCCCCAATGTATAGGAGATCGACACTTCCGCCTATAGAGAGCCTCGAACGTTGCCATCTCTACACTAGCATGATAACTATTGTTGTAGGCGAACTCGGCCATCGGCAGATGATCACACCAACTTCCCTTGTAGTGTATGACACACGCTCGCAACATATCCTCCAGAGTTTGAATGGTCCTCTCTGTTTACCCATCAGTCTAAGAATGAAATGCTGTGCTAAAATCGAGCCGTGTGCCAAGAGCTTCCTGCAGGCTTTTCCAGAAGTGCGAGGTAGACCAGGGGTCACGATCCGACATGATCAATTCCGGCACCCTGTGTAACCTCACTATCTCATCAAGGTATACCTGCGCCAGTTTGTCACCTGCCCACGTGGTGTGGATCGGCAAAAAGTGAGCCGACTTCGTCAAACGATCCACAATTACCCAAATTGCATCGTGGCCGCCAGTTGAGCGAGGCAAGCCGACCACGAAGTCCATTGATATATCTTCCCATTTCCAAACGGGGATTGGAAGGCTTTGAAGCTTTTTCGCTGAAAATCGACGCTCCGCCTTCACTTGTTGGCAAACTAAGCACTTAGCTACGAAGCGTCCAATATCACCTTCCATTCCCGGCAACTAATAGTGCACTTTCAACCCTTGATACATCTTGGTGCCACCCGGGTGATCAACATATGGAGACCGATGTGCTTCTTGTAGAATTAGCTCGCGAAGCTCTCCATTTTTGGGCACACACCACCGGTTTCGAAACCGAAGTGTACCACCGGCGTCTATACTGAAATCGCCGCCTCGACCTTCCTCGATGTTTCGCCGCACCTTTTGGAGTTCTAGGTCCGCAGGTTGCAGATCTTTGATCCTCTCCAACAAGGTCGGTTGGAAAACGAGCGCCATCAACTTGGCCGGAATCTCGGGAGCAACCACCTCAAGGTCCATTCGCTCCATGTCCAGCCATAGGGGCGTTTGATTCGTAACCCACATAGCAAGGTTCTCCGCTGATTTCCTGCTCAGCGCATCCGCGACCACATTCGCTTTCCCCGGGTAGTAAAGGATATCCACATCATAATCCTTTAGCAGTTCCAACTACCGCCGCTGTCGCATGTTGAGCTCTTTCTATGTGAACAGGTATTTCAGGGTCTTGTAGTCGGTGTAGATCTCGCAATGGGCACCATACAAGTAGTGCCGCCACAGCTTCAAGGCGAAGATTACCGCCGCTAGCTCCAAATCATGAATGGGGTAGTTCTTCTCATAGCTCTTCAGCTAACTGGACGCATAAGCGGTCACCTTCCCGCCCTGCATCAGGACACACCCCAATCCTAGATAGAAGCTTCGCTATAGACCACGAAGTCTTCGCCTTGCACCAGTAGAGCGAGCACCGGAGTCAAAGTTAATCTTTGCTTCAACTCTTTGAAACTCCGATCGCATTCCTCGCTCCAGACGAACTTGGTGCCTTTTTGAGTCAGATGGGTAAGTGGAATTACTAACTTCGAAAAGCCCTCCACGAACCGTCTATAGTAGCCCGCTAAGCCCACGAAGCTTCGAACCTCCGTAACATTCATCAAGCGCGGCCAATCCTTGATTGCATCAACTTTCCTCGGGTCTACTGAAACTCCACCCTTGGAAATCACATGCCCTAGAAATGCGACCTCTCGGAGCCAGAAGTCATACTTCTTTAACTTAGCATATAGCTTCTTCTTCCGAAGGACTTGAAGCACTATCCTCAAATGCTCGGCATGTTCCTCGTCACTGCGAGAATAGACCAATATGTCGTCTATGAAGACCACGACAAATCGGTCCAGATACTTCCTGAAGACACGGTTCATCAAGTCCATGAACGCCGCTGGAGCATTCGTGAGTCCAAATCGCATGACCGTGAATTCATAGTGCCCGTATCGCGTACGAAACGCAGTCTTCCGCACATCCTCCGGCTTGATCTTCAACTGGTGATAACCGGATTACAAGTCTATTTTCGAGTACACACACGACCCCTGCAACTGGTCGAACAAATCATCGATTCGGGGTAGTGGGTACTTGTTCTTGATCGTGACTCTGTTCAATTCTCAGTAATCCACGCAGAGTCGAAACGATCCATCCTTCTTTCGTACAAACAACACCAGGGCTCCCCACGGTGATACACTTGGCCGGATAAACTGCTTGTCGAGAAGGTCTTGCAGTTGACTCCTCAACTCTTTTAGTTTCGCCGGCACCATTCGGTAGGAGCCTTCGAGATCGGTGAGGTACCGGGAACCAAGTCTATGACGAACTCGATCTCCCGATCCGGCGGTATCCCCGGTAACTGTGCAGGAAACACATCCGGAAACTCCCGCACCACCAATAACTTCTCCAAGGTCGGAGTCATTCGCTCCACTTCTACAACGGTCGTCAAGAATACTGCACAACCGCTGTTGACCAGCTTCCTTGCTCTTGTCGCCGATACTGTCGCGGCGAAGCACGAGCTCTGACAAGCCCGATAAGTGAACTCCTTTTGTCCTGGCTCACGAAACGTAATCACTCTGCTCTTGCAGTCAATCGTTGTGTGATACTTCGAGAGCCAGTCTATGCCCAATATGACATCGAACTCTTTAAGGTTCTTGAGTTATAGCATCCTAATGGGCATTATCCAGTCACCTACTTGTACTGGACACGATGAGCATTCCGTGTAGGTGTTAAACGTCGACCCAGGGCCCTCAACTCGCCACTTGCCATTAGTCGCCTCTATAAGTATGTCATGCATGCGTGCGAATGATCTACTGATAAATGAATGCGTGGCTCCTGTATCAAACATAGCCCTGGAGCGAACTCCGTTAATTAAAACCATACCTGCCACTAGGCGATGCTCCTCCGCCTCCGCAGGCTCCTCGGCTTGGACCTGAGCGACAAATACACGTCCGCTCGGGGCCGATCGCGCCATCTCGGGCTGGCGCGGTATCATCGCACGTCCTGCCGACACAACCATCGGTAGAACTCCTCTATAGTGAGCCGGAATCGCCGGCGCCGATGCAGTTGATGGGGCAGGTGAGGCTCCATCTCCCGCGCAATCCCATATAAAGTGCCCCGGTTGCCCGCACTGGTAGCACTTGCCCAGGTGATCTCCGCCACAGATGACGCACCGTCGCGCTTCATTACCCTTTGGCTGAGTCCGCATATACTTCGGGGGCTTCTTGGAACGTGTTTGTCCCCCCCAAACCGCCGCCTTGGCGCTTCTTGCCTTTGTCCTTGGACTCGACCAACAACTCGCGCTTCTCTCGAACATGGGCGTTTCCGTGCTCCGCCCAAAGTGCTCGATCGAAGACCTCCGCGAAGGTCGTGAGCTTAAGTATCTGCACAACCTTATAGATCCCCGGCCGAAGTCCTCGTAAGAACTAGTCGGCCCGGTCCCGGTCATCTCGTACCACATCCGGGACACAGTCTATAATGTGGGAGAACTCCTGCTCATACTCCGCTACTGAACGGTCCCCTTGCTCCAACTTGTGGAACTTCTCCTGGAGCTTCCGCTTCAATGTGTCAGGGAAGTAGTTGGTGAACATCGCCCTCTTGAATTCCTCCCACAGCATCGGCGGAAGGCCGAGGAGCCGATCACGTTTGACCCGCTTCCACCACACCTTCGCTGCTTTCTCCAAGCAGTGGGTGGCGAGATACACCCTATCTCTCTCCAAAGTGCGCAGGTCTTCGAAGAGAGTTTCCATCGAATCGATCCATGACTCGACCATCACTGGCTCCACCTTCTCGCCCTCGAAGATGGGCGGATGGAACTTGTTGAACTTGATAAGAGCCGCCAACGCGCGCTCTCCTTCCGCGTCTTCGGCCGTCACATCGGGTGTCGCTGATCCTGACGCCGCCGGAGGGACAATTACCGGCGGGGGACGTGCCGCCAACGGAACCGCCGCTATACCCTCACCCTCAGCTGGCTCAGGTACGCGAGTCGAGGGTGTGGGTACATCGCGTCCGTCTGTCGCCGTTGCGGCCGCCACCGCAGCCTGCCGCTCCAAGAGCTCCTGGAGCCGCTCGAATCGGGTCTCCTGGCGCTGCACTACATTAGTCAATGCGGTCACTTGCGCCTGCAACCGATCCATCACACTCGGTTCAGCCTGCTCGGGCACCTCAGGAGTCGGTGTCGGGGCAGATCTACGTGTGTAGCGTCTTGGAGACATTAGTCCCTGAAACGCAAATACTTGGTCAGTCATCTTAACCAATTACCTCGTCGAAATTACGACACATGACAACTCAACAACAAAATCGGGCGAAAGCACACAAGTGTACTCATTCTAGACTCTTGGTATCATGTCGTCGGCCGCCGACATAACCACCTCAAATCAAGAACTAATACCACTTGAATCCATCTCTAGCATCTACTAGAGATACATCACCAACTTCGACCCGATCGAATTAACTTCCGCCACCGGTATAGGTTCACGTTCCACTCACGCACCTATAACCTTCGGGTTTACCAACCTAGGGTCTCCTAGGTCATCCTAGACTTTTTCTCTTTACTTGCTCTTATTGCTCTGATACCAATGTTGTCACGCCCCCACCCCGAAACCCCTACCAATTTGGCGCGGTTCGGGCGCGGCGAACGGACGCCGAACGGACAGCACCTCCCCTGCCCGCCCAAGGCTCAACAATAGATCGAGTACAAGAATTTACCCATGAATTTAAATTCTAAATGTACACAATCGCAAGGGCACAAACAGTGCCAACAACAAGAGCAAGTAATCCACTAGAAATACAAGTGAAAAGAAGAGAGAACTTTACTAATTATTACATTAGTTTGCATTCTTTTACATTCACATCTCTTTCCAAAATGAATACTTGATCATTTTAAAATACATAGCTCTCCAAACCTCACCTACATGAATCTCTCTCAAATACATAGGTGTGCTAATGCAAAAAGGAAAGCTACTACTCTACCAGGTCCTCACTGGTCGGGCGCGATGCCCTTGCCGCGATCCTAACTCGGCAAACCTGCACCTAGCACTGGAAATAAAATGGAGTGAGAACTATCTTCCATAGTTCCCAATAGGCTCGACCGCCGACTCCCCCGATCTCCCCACTAGGTCCAAGTGGGCACAAGTAACAACAGATAGATAGATAGATAGATATCTAAAACTGTAAATGATATAATAGGAAAACTATACTACTATGCCCATAATCATGTGTAATGAATGCATGCATCATTTAGTAAAGGTCTACTATCATGCTAACAAGTTCGATCCATGTTCGAAAAAGTGTCCAATGACAACATTTACCTTCCATTTACCCAATCTGTGGCAAGACCCTTGGGTCTGCCTACATCTCACATATCCATCCCATAGGGTAGGGAGCTCCATGTGCCCCAAACCCGGGACTGTCTGCGGACATCAACTCTGTCCTAATCGCCCGACACTCTGGAGTACTCGACGACAAATCCTCTCCATGTGAGGATATGGATGGCTTTACCACCCCAAATAACAGACCGTGAGTTTGATCTATCCTCTCCACGTGAGGATACCCTACGAACTAGGGCCAACATTCTCTCAGAACTCATGTATTCCGACATTCATGCATGGCTACTTAGCTTTACTAAGTTCATTGTCCATAAGTCGTTTACTAGGGAATCCACCTATCCCTAAGTTCATGAAGAACCTCTAGTGTCAAATACACTACATTAATGCCACTTGTTTGTCCTTTAAACATTTAGATGCCACTCTCTATATCACTAGATAACCATCGAGCTCATCTCTTTCTTTAGCACTATAGGATCCATGTTCCGACCCAATCCTTACCTATCCATTTTCACCGAGTATTCCATGTACACTAGGTTAACATTTAGAAGCATAAGAAAAAGGTACTACAATACAATCCTACAATGCAACATGCAAGAGAGGCAAATCATGTTATTCTAAGACATAATAGAGAGTTCGGTTGCTTCGGGATGACACCCCCCATCTTTTCTTGTTGTAGAGGTTCTAGAAATGCCTCTCGCCGAACGTTACGACGAGGTCTCGGTCTCCTTGGTCCAAAACGGTGCTCAATCGGCCTTATTTTGCCGATAGCTTTTCTCCCGCTTGACGAATCGAAATTCCGACTTCGCCCCCGCGTTTAGACACCTAGCAATTAGGTTTAGATGCCCTCAAATGAAATCAATCTCATACTTTATCAAAAACCCCAATTCGGGTGCCCTAGGGTTCACATCTTGCCATTTGCACTAAGGAACCCTAGCCTCTAGCTCTAATCCACCACTAATGGTGCTAGAGGTCCATTTGACCTCCTCTCAAAAGCCAAAAACCCAAAAACCCTAAGTTCTACTATTAGGGCTCAAGAGCTTACCTCTAAGTTAGCTCCAAGGTAGAAGAGAGGAAGAGGAAGATGCTCCAAGCCTTCTCTAGCTTGATCTCCTCCTTCTTCTTCTTCTCCTCCTTCTTCTTCTTCTCTTTTCTTTCTTCTCCTTCTATTTTCTTTCTAGAGAGAGAGAGAGCTGAGTGAGAGAGCGAGGGTGAGGGTGAGGGTGAGGGTGAGAGCGAGGAGAGGGCTCAGCCCCTCTATACCGCTCTAACTAATGTCATTTTTGCATAAAAGCCCATCTACTTTAACCCTCTCAACTTACTCTGCCTGGGCAGATTTCGCGCGGAGGGACCGGTCTCTCCCTGCCTGGGACCGGTCCCTTGGGACTTTCCCAAGTTTTCGCGTTCGGGAACCGGTCCCTCAGGCCCAGGGACCGGTTGCATCACGCGCTGCCACAACCCTCAGTTCGGGGACCGGTCTCTCCCTGCCAGGGACCGGTCCCCGAGAGCAAAATCTGTCAGGTGCAGATTTTCGCATTTCTTGCTCTCGTGGACTCGACTCCAAAGCACTTTTGTGCTTTGGACATCTTTAGCCTTTCCGAAGGGTACCTACTCGACAAATAGTCGATTCTGGTCGAAGTTCAACTCTCGGATTTCAAGGATTCACTTCTTTACAGTAACCTAACCCTTTATAGTTTTGATGTGTTGAAAGTAGTTGTAAAGGGGGTTCATGGTGTATGTTACAGCTAGTTCGCAGCAGGCTTATGTGAGGCATTGCGGCTAAGTTTGGTGACTATTATAGGTTGGTTTGGATGTGCTCCAACCTGAATTGAAGTGGAATTACGTTCGGGATTCTATATTAGGTAAATTCTATCTAAATGAGGGGATTATGTGAGATATATATATGAAACTCGGTTGAAGTTCTTAATTGAATTTAGAAGGTATATTAGGGTACTTGGAGGCTTCAGATTACTCTCAGTTGCAGGATTGATGAGAGTCGTCGACTAATTGGTGGGTTTGACCTTCCCAAAATGGATTAATTCCCTCTGTCTCCTTTGACATTATGAGTTAAAGTTATTGCATATTTATGTGAATATATGTGTATTTGATGGAATTGAGACGTGCATCAAGGTGCATATCATATCGAATATAATAGTACCTCTATGCAGTAGAGGAAGAATTATGAAATTGCTTATTCTATCTAGACCACTTGCCCTATTAACATGTATTCATGATATGCGTAGCTTGTACAAACGAGTTAAGCATGACATCATTCAGGAGGGAAGAATTGTAAAACCATAAAAGTATCATTTGGCTCTATTGGACAACAAGGGAATGATGTACTTGAAGTGAAATTATGCAATTTCGTGTTGTACACATGGTGCTAGAACTATTAGTTCATCTTGCATAGTGAGGTTATTTATATATTTATATGGAATCATATAAGAGTATCTTAGATAATGTTTTACATACTTGTGTTGACAAGTTGGTTGTTGTTTTCATATGTTGTTAAAACTAGCATGGACTTCGAGTTTTGAACATGATCTAGTTAAGTAACAAGAACTTGGCATTATGACATAACATGAATGTACACTGTTAAATATAACCTAGTTGAATGGCTAGAAATAATCATGATGTATACTTGTATAGTCGAGCAAAAGTACCTACATATTACTTATTTACTCCAGGTAGTGGAGGCTTATGTGGAACTTTAAAATATGTGCCATGAGTCCTATGAATCCCGAATGAGTCATTGAGTATAACCTTAGTAAACCACTTTCCTTATGTATAGGGAGTAGTGAGAGGACTCTATGTGACAGTGTTTGAAAAGGCGCGCCTCAGGGAGTGAGGTGCGCGCCTCAGACGCGCCTCGTGATATTTACGTTTAATGCGTCTACGGTGTGGGTTTTTGGGTTTTGAGTTTCTTCAATATATTCTAAAATGTTAAGAAACTTTTTAAAAAAAATTTCTAATTGAACACTTTCTTTTCCTTTTCTCTTGGTCATTCTCTCTTTCACCCCCCAATAGCAATAAATAGCAGCGGCAAGAAGAAAGAAGCAACAGCAAACACTTTAAAGCTGAAAGTTGAAACATAATTTTTTTTATTTTTAAGTTGAGAACATTTATGCATGCGATTTCTTTACATTTTTATGGTTATTTTGTTTTTGTATAGCTATTTTAGAATTTTTTAATATAAAACATTCATTTAAAATAGGCTTGTTAAGAGTGTTTTATTTTTATTAGATATGCGCCTTACCTTCTTGCGGCGCGCGCCTCGCGGTGCGCCTCGCGCCTAGGCTCCATAAAGCATTTGCTCCTTTTTGCGCCTTGCGCCTTTTCAAACACTGTATGTGTGGGTATAGCCCATTATGAGGTAAAGTATATACTTGTTTAAGTTATACTAGTTATTGGTAGAATTATGTCAATAAGTAGTTGTTAGTAGCTTATGATTTGGTATTACAGTGTCGACCTTGTGTCGAATTGAGATTCCATGTTAGAGACATGATGAAATTGTGATACCTACGCTATGGATTATGCTTGCATGCCATTGTGCTCACTCGCACACGCTTGTTGGGGTCGCGCCCTCCAAGCCGGCACTCCGAAGTTAGCCTAGCGACAGATTGCTCGCTTATGTACGATTTGAGCGCCGAAGTGGATTGCTGTGGGTAGTGTTGACTTCCACCGGGCCATTAGGCACGGCGCGGCTGGGACTTTACCCTGTGTAAGTCTCTTGTGAATTGGGTTATTATGAGTTACTTTAACCTTAGACGGACGTAGTAGTAAGGATACTTTATGTCATTGATCAAGTAAACTTAGTAATGAACATACTAGAAAGTTGACATCCTGATTAGTTGGTAGTATAGTGACAGTATGTTTACACTCTTGCTAGTGTAGGAAATTAACTACATGATGCCATCGGATAGTTCATTGATAATAAGGATAGTTTGTATACGGTCTGACATATAGCTAGTTAAACTGTCAATTGGTCTAATCGGTAAAACTTGTCATGATGAACTAGTACGTAAAACATGTTAATAAACATATCTTGAGAAGAATGTCATGATTGATTTGCTTCAGTACCTGTTGCATTTACTTGCTTATCTATTATTGTTTACTCATCCCACAGTTGGTCTAGTGGTGTACTTCGCCACTCTCGGCGGCTTACCCACTGGGAACTATTGTTTAATAGTTCTCACGCCCTTTTGTTAGTTGTTTTATGCAGAGCCTTCCATAGCAGGAAAGGCTAGGGTTCCTGGCGAGGGGTCAGCGGCTAGCTAGCGCCTTCTCGATGTTAAATAGATGAACCTCTACCAGTTTATTTTGATTTAGTTCAGTAGTGTATCTTGGACTTATGCAGAATGTACTTTGTTTTTACATTGTAATAAGGTTTTGGTTTGTATAAGTTTTAAACTTTTAGTTGTGCTCTGATTACTTAGTTAAGTTATGATTTCTTTTGCTATATTGTTCATTCTCTTTGTAGACGCCTAGTGTACATTGTGATTGTTTGGTGTACACGGCGGGTCTGTGCACGTTACTGTGAGCTTCCGCTGAAGTCCAGGGCGTGACACCATCAAACATGATGTACACTTTTTTAAGTATCAAGAAACTAAATTTCATGCTTTTTACGTTCATTTCTTGTGCATCATATGGATACAATAATAAACAGTCAAAAATAAATATCCTCAAAAAAATAATGATAGAATTCTTGTGGCCAAGATCAAGGTTTGATCTTCATTCAAATAGTTCATTTTCTAATAAGAAATTCAACTAATTTGAATTCTTCTACACTGTTAAACGAACTCTTTTCGATATACACACATTGATATTGCACAATTAATTAGTTGACATCTGAATTTAACGCTTGCATCATATAATAAGCACATACCTTGTGGAAAAAGGTAACCCTTGCTAAGCGCCGGACGTTCATAAGGAGCCACCTGAAAGATGAAATATCTGTAAGAAAATCATGTTGAGGAAAAAAGAAAAAAAAAAAAATAAGACATTGCTTAAGCATCTTGAAAATTAAACAAAGAAATAAATACTAATTACCTCACCTATTATCTTATAGAAAGGTTGGTTACATAATGTTGATTCATGTTCATGAACAATAGTCAAATCCAAAACAATTTCAAAAGTGTGCCAAAAAAGTTTAGTTACTGATAAAAACAGATTTACTAGTCTCGCTTCGTCTTATATCCTGTTTATAGTAATTACTTAAAAAGATCAATTATATTGCTAATTGCCTATTTAAGCAACAGCGTGCAGATACTAGATACTGTAACTAACTTCAATACCCTATATAAGACAATGTCACTACATTTGAAAATGGATGTAAGAGGAACAACTATAAGACACATAGGACAATAAATTTTAGGGTAAACTTTAAATACCACCCTTGTGGTTTCGCACTTTCTCACTTTAGTACCCTATAGTTTAAAGTGTATCAATTTAGTACCATGTGGTTTCATTTTTCTCTTTTCATCAACCCCTCTATTAACTTTTCATTAAATTATTATGAGACCCCAGGTAGTCCTATATATAAGATACTAGTTAAGGGGCCCGCGCTTCGCGGCTGGAAGACAATACAACAGTAAATTATTATAACTATCAACATCACTTTTTTTTCTATTATGCATTAATATTTTTAAATATTATTTATTGCAGACCTTTTGCGGGATGCGGAGAGTAGTTCGAACCTGTAAGGGTTCCCGATTAATAAGTTCGAAGCGGCGGGAAGATAATACAATAGTAAATTATTATAATTATTAATATCACTTTAAATTAAAATTTTAATTTTGAATGCAAATTCAAATATCAAAATCAAAATAAAAAAAAATTAAAGTTTGAAATCAAAATCTACAAAATTTAAGTTTGAAATCAAATTTTAAAAAATTTAAGTTTGAAATCAAAATTTAGATTCAATTTAAAATTCAATTTTTAAATTTAAATACAAAGCTCGCGAGTTGTGGGCCCCACCGAAGTCCCCGATCACGAAGAAGACTACCGTACAATTTTTGTTTCCCCAGTTCATATAATTTTAATTTTAATTTTAATTTTAATTTTAATTTTAATTTAAAATTTTATTTTATTTTAATTTTAATTTTTATTTAATTTAAATTTAAATTTTTATTTTTTGTATGTGATCAAGAACACTACAAAATAAGAAAGTTAGAAAAGGAAAAAAAAAAGCAAAGACAAGGAAGAGAGAGAAGAGTGGGTCCCACAGGAAAAAAAAGCCAAAAAAGAAAAGCCCCGCTCCGCGCCGGCTCAAGCCCGCGCGCCCGCACGCCATCCCGCGCCCGCTCGCTCCTGCGCATGCTCGCTCGCCCGCGCCCGCTCTCCAGCCCGCTCGCGCCCCCTCGCCCGCTCGCGCCCACGCGCCCGCTACCTCACGCCCCTCGCGCCCACCCGCCACATGGCAGGCCAGGGAACTCCCAGTTCTCGATTCATAAGTATATAAATAATAGGGCTAAAACTCTTAACCCGGCTTAAGTATTTTGGACGGTGGATAGACCCAAAAGGCTAAGAAAGTTAAGCATGCTAGGACGGGAGTACTCTTAGGATGGGTGACCACCTAGAAAGTTTGGGCGTCACAATCATATACAAAAAACTTCAGGTACCCCACCTTTAGTTTATCGAATATTCACTTTAGTACCCTTTAGTTTTAACTTTGTCACTAATTTAACGAAAAAATTAGTGGAGGGGATAACAAAAAGAGAAAAATAAAACCACAGGGTACGAAAGTGATACACTTTAAACCATAGAATAAAGTTTAAAGTGTCGTAACACGGGGGCGTGCCGCTGTTTGCCTGGCACAGTACGGCAACGGCACGCTTCCGTGCAGACACATGGCACGCTTGCGTGCCGATAGATATGCATGACCTCCTACTGGCACGCTTTGACACGAATTTATTTCAGTTTTTTTCGTTCCAATAAACTCCTATAATGTTATTTTGAAAAATTTAATCAAATAATTATGAATATTTGTTATGTATAGTTTACTATACTCATCAATTAATATACTTGTAAACTTTTTTGTATGTAAAGTATAACTATACCTGATGCAGAATAGAAATTTTTACAGGTTAGAATTTTTAAAATGCAAAAACATCTTTTTTTTCTTTCTTTCTTTTGACCATATTACAGTCTTATATTTATAAAATACAAAAATAATAATTTTTAAAATTATTTTAAAAATATTTGAAAAACATATTTTTTAATTAATTTTTTCAAAAAATTAGCAGATATATCAAAAAATTAAGCGATAAATTATATGACAAATAAATTAAATAAATTTAAGTATCAATTGATTTATTTAACTTTTAATTTTATCAGTATTTTCAATCTTCTATCACAAAAATAAAATTTTATGCTTAATGTGCTTTAATGTGTCTCAAAATTTGTTTATTAAGTTCGATTTTGTTCCTCTAATTCGGCAAAAGTTTCGCATTGTGACAAATTTTGATAAAATAATTTGTGAAGTAAAAATGAATATTTGTGGTGGAAGCGGAAGGCTCGGGCCGCGAAGCGGAGGGCTCCGGCCGCCGTATATTAATAAATAAAAAAATATTAAATTATAATATTTTTGACTTGCCTAACGAGTAGATTTTTGATTTGCAATGTATTTGGGGAGTGTGGGGTTACCCAAAATGCTTCGGGTACCCTAAAAAATAAACCATAAATAAAAAAAACAAAAAGCAAGAAAGAAGAAAAATAACAGTGCCAGCACGGCACTGTGTCGCGGCACACTGCATCGTGCCACTGTTTTGTGCTGCATGGCGCCGTGTGCCGCGGCACGGACGGGGGTCCGAGACCCCCCTCTGTACCGTGGCCTCTTCTTGAGGGCACAGTATGTGCTGCCCCGTGCCGTACGGCATGGGGCGGCACTTTAAACCTTGCCACATGGTACTAAAGTGAGAAAGTGCGAAATTATAGAGGTGGTATTTGAAGTTCTTCCTAAATTTTACTTAGGTGTTGTTTAATTGTATGCAGCTTACACTGAAGATCTAACTCCATGGAGGCCAAAATATATTGATTGGTTTGGTACATCAGCATCCAACTATTGCACTTAGAACTGCAAAAGAAGTCCCAATAGCTACAGATGGAATTGGACGCAAATCAGCTATAGTTCCAACTTCAACAGTTGGAGAGAGCAATTTTCATGCCTAATAATCTTACCAACAAGTGGCAAAGGGCTTGGTAGTTGGTACCCGAGACCCAAGTTCGAATCCTAGTTGAGTCACATTTTCAGCTAAGTTTATTTCTAAATGAAATAAACAAAGCGGGTAGCGTGCTACCTATCTCTCAAAAAAAAATAATCTTACCAACCCATCTGTCTCTTGAATACACACAAACACACACAAAAATAAAGAAAAAAAAAGGTCACCCTTTTTAAGAAATAATCTCATCATACCATAGGATTTCTAAAATGAAATTTTCAAATGTAATTCTCCACTAGATTCAATCAAAAGAAAAAAATTATAGTAGCAACACTCTCAACTACATGCAAGCAAACACGATAATTGTAGTTGAAATTGCAGCAAGTCCAATTGCATGTATCTTTTATTTTTATTTTTATATATTTATAACTCCGTCTAAGCAAAAGGCCCATTATAGTGGCTTATTAGCAAGGTTACCATTACACCTTTACTCCTTAGTGAAACTTCATGTTTCTTCAAATATTCGGCAAGTGAAATCAAATCACTAAAGTTCATATAAAGACAAGAACGTGTATCAATCAAATCATTACTCAGATGAAGCTTAAGAATTGGCATATGGTTGCTGTGATGACAAACTGTGGCTTTTAGCTATGTACAAATGGTGGTTGTGCTTAAAGATCGATCTTCAATCACATCAAGGAATGATAAGACCATAGGGCCACTCCCTTACTTTATATCTAACTAATTTTAGGTTAGGTACTTTCACATGTGACACAATATGGTCCCAAATTAAAATCAGAAATATTCACAAATGGTTACTTCTTGCAATGATGTTGCAAGTGCAACAATATCAGCTCTGACAGTTAGATTGCGCCATCTTGATAAAGCTTTTAGATGGCACTTTCTCTTTGCTAGACGACACAATTCAATTGTTATTTGATGAAATAGGCTCCAAAAATATGAAATCCCTTATAAAAACTCACTACAATTGTAACATAATAGAACAACAGCCCTACCAGAGGTCCAGAATTAAAGATAATGCAAAAAAGCAAACAAAAGAGTCATTTCTTGCACAAGATAGAAAAAACTAAGACACTTTCAAGCAAGTTGACCGCATACCGCCTCCTTTGATATGATGGCCAATTCCCCTGGATTGAGCCCTTGCTTTGCAAACTCCCTCGCTGCATATCCCTTGAAATAGACAACAATAAACATTTAAATCGATCAGCATGCACAAAGACAATAGAATTATGGCTTTAATTACACTTTACTACTAAGTTTAAGGGTGTTGTCACATTCTACATTGTACTCTTTCTCTTTTTTTTTGGCCAAACACTCCATTCTATGTATATTTTATTAATAACCCTACATTTCAGTAACAAGCAGATAAAAACAAGTACAATTAACAATTATTTCATTTTCTTGACTTCCAATTAATCCTGATCATTTTCTTACATAGCAATTAGTGTCCATTCCAGTCGTCGCAATATGGAGAAATTGTAAAACAAATCCTTAATTCGGGCGAGCAAATATTTGCTTATATTTCTAACTGTCAATGGTCAACTTTGAAGATAAACATCAATAGAGAGTGTTATTCACCCAGAAACACACAACTTCTGAACTCACAGCATTTGCTTTGTAGAAATGCTGGCCTCAATTTCCTTTTCCAAATTAAATGAACTTTTGGATCAATTACTCTCCATATTAGGTCTTATGTAAGTCTAGAGAGAAAGATCAAAAAAGTAACTAAAGAAAATACACAGATCCATTTAAAATTCTATCATCAATTAACATATTGTGCATACTACTGAAGAGGCGAAAGATTGATGAAGCATCTAGCGAAAAAAGAAAAACATTAAAGTTCATTAAGCCCTCTTGTAGTTTAGTGCAGGTCACTTTGCCATCCTATGGTTTGAAAAGTGACAATTTGCTATGTGTGGTTTTATTTTTATTTCACCATAAGGACTTGCCATAAAATAAGTATAAAAAATCAAATAATTTGGTTAATTGATAAACAAAGGTTTAGGCACTAAATTGAAAAATCAGAAAAAGGTTGAGGATCAATAGTTTTGTTAACTCAAGGAACTACGCCAACATAGCCCCATATTAGCGCCGCCCACGTGTAACTTCCTTCAATTAAAATGAAAGTATTGGCGGTAGGGACCAAATTAAAAAGAAAATAATGGTTGAAGACTTAATTGACAAAACCAAAAGATCGCGACCCAATTAAAAAAAATCAAAGAAAGTTTGTAGTTTGATGCATTTCTAGATTAGGATTTTCAATTATGGAAATAAATTTATTATATTAGGAATATATTAGGAATAGGCAATTATCTTGTTATTTAGGAATATGTTTGGGAATGGGTTTATTTATGTTAAGTTAGTATGATTAAGAGTAATTTGGGCATGTGGGCTCTATATAATGTAATCCGGGATTACAAGAAATAATCAAGCAATATTGTCTCTTTTCCCTCATATCTTGTCTTCTTTCTACTTCTTCTCGCTGCTTCTTAATTCTTTAGGAGGTTCGATCCCCTCAAAGTGATCGTTTATCCCTATCGATACAGTAGAACCGCATCATTTGGTATCAGAGCTTGTATGGTCCTGACTCAAGCAAAAAAAGAATCCTTACGAAAGATGGACGGGAAGTTCGTACGAAGGGAGAAAATGAACAACGTTGATACTCGATTGAACAAACTGGAGACCGAGGTAAGGCTCATTAGGGATTCTATTAACGATCTTAAAAATTTAATTATCGCTATGAGCGCAAAGATGGATGTGCGACAGCAAGCATTGCCCGAAGATACATCCATCGCAAGTTCCGACAAAAATCGTCCTCTTCTTCCGACTCCCTTCAAGGAAGGAACATTGATTCCTACTATGAAGAGCTCTATGATGGTGATACCTCGTGTCACAAGACTGGAGTTTCCCCGATTTGATGGCGAGGATCCAGCTGGATGGGTGTATCGAGCAGAGCAATTTTTTAAATTTAATCAAATACTGACCGTGCAAAAAGTTCCACTTGCATCGTACCATATGGAGAAGGAAGCATTGCAATGGTTTCAATGGTTTGAGAAAAGCAGTGGAGTTGTAGCGTGGACAAATTTCGTAGAAGGACTCCGCACTCGTTTTGGTCCAACCATGTATGAAGACTATATGGGTGAATTATCAAAATTACAACAAGGACCTACTCAAGAGTGTTCATGACTATCAGGCTCGATTCGAAATGCTAGCCAATCGCACTTTAGGACTAACTGAGGCTTTTTTCATAAGTTGCTTCGTTAGTGGGCTGAGGGAGGACCTAAAGCATGATGTCTGAGCCTTCCGACCAACTTCTATGTCAGCAGCCATCGGTCTTGCTCGTCTACAAGAGGAAACGTTGATAGCTCAACATCGTATTATAAATTCTAAACCTTCTCTTTTGTCTGCTTCCACAACACCAATGTCTAATGAGACGCTTCCACAACACCAATGTCTAATGAGACGCTTCCACCCATAAAGCGCCTCACACCGGTTGAAGCAAAAGTAAGGAGAGCCTTTGCTACAATTGTGATGAAAAATATAGACCCGGACATCGATGCAAATCAAAGCAACTATTTTTTATCGAGGCCGAACCTGATGAAAACAAAGAAGATGATATAAAAGGATTAGACAAGCTTGAGGATTTTCCACCTTGAGGATAAGGTAGCTTTTGAGGGCGGTGGAATGATGTGTTTCTAGATTAGGATTTTCAATTATGGAAATAAATTTATTATATTAGGAATATGTTAGGAATAGGCAATTATCTTGTTATTTAGGAATATGTTTGGGAATGGGTTTATTTATGTTAAGTTAGTATGATTATGAGTAATTTGGGCATGTGGGCTCTATATAATGTAATCCGGAATTACAAGAAATAATCAAGCAATATTGTCTCTTTTCCCTCATATCTTGTCTTCTTTCTACTTCTTCTCTCTACTTCTTAATTCTTTAGGAGATTCGATCCCCTTGAAGTTATCATTTATCCCTATCGATACGGTAGAACCATATCATAGTTATCCTTTAAAAAAAATAATAATAATTGCTTGACATCTTTCCCTCTCCGGAAAAACAAAAAAAAATATATATATTTATTACATCCATCTCTTCCTCAGATGTTACCGAGTTAATCAAAGCAAAAGAAAATAGCAAATTCCATGCGGGCATTATTTTTTTTTTAAGGGTTAGCGAAAAGAAAATGAAAAATTAAAAATAGATGATCCCCCAATTTCTACGGATTTTACACAACGACGCGAGCGAGAAGTCGTACGAGAAGAAGAGAACGGATTAATCGATCGATAAATATTAATGCGTTGTTCAAAGTGACGTGAATTGATTGAGAAAAAGTAAGTGTTTGGTTTAGGGAATTACCGGTGGAAAAAAGAAAAAGTAAAATAAAAAAAAGAAAAAGAAACGATTGGGAAAAAAAAAAAGAAAAAAAAAACCTCACCGCGGCAACGCCGCCGCCGAGGATGACGTACTTGAAGTGCTTCGCCTCCGCCATCGATCGATCGATCGGGGATTCAAATGAGCGAATGCCAAAAAAAATATAAAAAAAAAAGGTTTCCAAGAGACGCGAAAAGGAAAAGTTGGAGGAGATATTTATAGGGCGAAAAATCTTCGGAGACCTACTTCACTTTCCATTTCAAACATGAATTCAAACTCTTGCTCTTTTAAAAAAAACAAAAATTGTTTGTACTACATTGGTCAGCAACATTTTAATTTCACCCCGGTTTTCGTTTTATTTTAGTCCCCATATTTTAATTTTAACAATTAAGTTTTAGCTTTTTTTTGTTATTTATTTAATTGAATTACTTTTTAAAAAAGTATCATTAACTCTAACCAAAAAAATTATCATTTGGCAAAATTTAAGGACATGTTTGGTTCATTCGTTTTGACCCAAAAATTGAAATCGGAATAAATGAATTCATTTAGGGCTTGTTTGGTTCAAGGGTGGAATTGGAATGAATAATGGAATTGCAATGAATTGAAATGATAATTGGATTGGCTCACTCTCCCAAGACGTTTGGTTTATTTGTGAATTGGAAATTAGAATAAGTTATTCATATTTCATTGTTTGGTTCGTATAAATTAAAAAATTATAGGATACCATTATACTAATTTTACTCTCAAATATGATTTTATATTATTTAAAATTTATGAAAAATATAATACTATTCTCTAATAATTTTTTCCAAAAAAAATTAAATTTATTTTTAAAAACTTTTATTGATGTGGGTTAGAGATCGAATTTTGAGAGAGGATAGGTGTTTTCTTTTTTTTTTTTTATGAGAGAGGGGTGAAGAGATCGTATGTATAGTTGTATACAGGAGAGGAGGGTGAGATGGTTGTGGGCTTCGGGAATGAAATCTCAATCCGGATTAGGAGGTCGGAATCAAGTTGAAGGCTGATGGGTCATTCCCATTCCAGTCCAGAATAGGAATCTCAAACCAATTCCTGTGAACCAAACAAAATTAACCGGATTTGATCAAACCGATTTCCATTCCATGTCCAAAATAGATGAACCAAACAAGCCCTTATAGTATTTGATATATGAAAGTTTCACTCTGATTCTGATTCCCCAATAAATGGGAATCTCCAATCACCACTTTTGTCAATTGGGCCTACTAGCTCGGATTGGAAGTTAAACCCAGGTAAAAAAAATATATTTTACAAAAATATCTCAATTATATTTAATAATTTTATTTAAAATTTAATTTAATTTTTTGACTTTAATTTGTATTAAAATATAAATTTAAATTTAGAAATTAAATTTTTAATTCTAGTTTTTGATTTATAAATTAAATTAAAATTCAATCAAGCATTTTGAATTTAATCTATAAATTTAAATTTAGTTGTAAGTTTGAATTTGAATCAAATCAAAATTAGTTTTATATTTTGAATTATCCACTCAATTTTAAATTTTAAAATTTTTAAAAATTACATTTAAAATTTTGGCTTGTCATTTAATATTTTGATATAAATTTTTAATATTTAATAGGTTGAATTTAAATTATAAATTTAATTTTATGTTTTGAGGTGCAAACTAAATTTTAAATTATTTTTATTTTGTATTTTAATTGTAATTTTATTTTAATTTTTTGATAATTAAATTTTTTTAAATATTGAAAGTACGAATCAATCGTACCAATTCCGATTTGTTAATCTGAACCAAATATATTGAGAGGTTATATCATTCCGTTTTAGCTTCCTTTCCATTCCGATTTTCATTTCTATTTTATTTTCCATTTTGAACCGACCGCTCGCTAAATGTAACGGCATTTTATAATGTACAATATACAATAAATTTTATTTGGTGCCTGTGTGACAGTATTTGTTAAGAATGGAGGAAGCTTTTAAGTGGAGAAATTAAATTAAAACAAATGATAGAAAATTAGTGATATAATTGTAAAAGTCAAAAAAAAAAAAATAAAGATTATAGTTACAAATCGGGCAAAAGTTTGGGACTAATGATGGAATTAACCCTTTCCTGTAAACAGCCCTTTAATTTTAAATAATTTAGTTTAAACTATTTTTCTTAATTGAATGAAATAATTGCTTTTCACTGGCTAATAATCAGCATTGTTACCTAAATTGAATGAAATTTCTAAAATTGAATGAAATAATATGTTAAAATTGAATGAAATGCTAAATTTCGTCTCCCAAAGAGAGTTCACGATAGTTGTACTTACCATAATAACTATAGAATTAAACAAGATCTTTAATTCAATACTTAGATAGGTTAATTAAAGTATGTAAGTGCCCTTTTAAACGTATCCTTACACTTGGGGGTTCGGATGCATTTTTTGCTTAAGATATGGAGATGGTTGTTTTTTTAGCGTTGGCGCTGGAAAGTAAAAGGAAAATGGATTCAAGTTACACGTGGCAAAATACTGTGCGCCCATCAAACTCGATGATGTACGGGACACGATGGCACTCCGTGTGAAAAGGATCTCGAATCCACATTTACCATATTAAAATATTTCTATTTTGACAAGCACGATTTATTGAATGGGACGTAACGCCGACTTGGATTTAGGAACCAAATACATTGAACCTACCCTTCATCATTTGGACTTTTCCTTTCTCTTTAAATCACGCTCGTGTCAATTATTGTGCCCTGCAGTCGCAAAAGAGACGAGGCCAAAAATAAATAAATAAATAAATAAAAATTCTTCTTATAAAAAAATTTAAAATTATGAAAATTAAAATTTTATAGTTTGGACTATGTCGCAAATATTTTAACCTAATTTGTATAAAAAATTCATCGATTTTGTGTTTTTGCAAAAGTATGCCGTCTTTTTGAATTTTACAGACTCATTTCGATTTTTTAATAACTCGACGAAAATATCTGCATTTTTTTTTCATTTTTTTTTTCACGTTCGTCTTTTTCCGTATAGCTTGTCTGCTTTTTACTCATCGTTTCTTCTTCTTTTCCTCCTACTTTTTCTCGTTTCTTCTCCTCCACCACCACCTCAACATCAATGCCGCGCTCCTCTCTCTCACTTTGCCCACATCTCCCGCCGAAGCCGGCTCGAATATGGTACAGATCACGATGTGACGGAATAGATAACTGCGGATGGTGATGGCGATAGCGGCGAGGTGATGGCGACAGCGGTGAGAGTACCATAGGTTTTGAGGATGACGGAGAGAGAGAGCACGTCAAGGTAGAGGCAGCAGCAGCTGCAGCAAAGAGAGAGAGAGAGGAGGTGCAGTAACAGAAAAGGATGCAAATGGTGAAAGAAAATATATAAAAAAAACAAAAATAGTTTTTTCTTCTCAAAAAATTATCATATTTTATGACCTCAAAAATAAAATAAGAAAAAAGAAGAGAACAAAATTGCGCTGTTTGAGATCAAAATTGAACTGCTTGAGAATAAGTTGCACTGTTTAAAACAAAATTGCGCCATATAAAAAGAATTGCACTATTTTTAGACTAAATTGCATTATTTGAGATTAAATTACACTATTTGAGAGAAAGAAGAGAGAAAAATATAAAGTTGCACGGTTTGAAATAAAAATTATATTGCTAGAGAATAAGTTGCATTGCTCGAGACAAAATTTCACCATTTATAATAAGTTTGTCTCAAATAGTGCAACCGTAGAGTACTGGACCTTGCCATATAGAAAAGATTATAGTATGAGTTGCTAATTAGCTTGTCCTTACAGAATGTAATGTACCGGATTTTTAATATAAAAGTAAGTATAAATAAAAATAGTGTAAGATACTATTTTTATTGACTTAGAAGAAGTAAAAGATAATTTAGAAATTATTTGTGGTGAAATTGAAATAAAAACAGAAAATTTAGAATTTTTTGTAAGGAACGGAGTTAATCTTTTAGCAGAAAATTCACAGTGTCAGAAAATTATGAAAATTTGAGAATATGTCGTAATTATTTTTCTGAGGTTAGATTTAAAGTTTTATGTCATTTCGACACCCGAAAAGTGGAAAACAAAATCTGGCTGCTATATGTTAGAGATTCTAGTCGGTAGACTTTTCGGTGACAAAAAATAGTTCAAAACTGAAAAGTTAAAATTTCGTTCTTCTTATTAATTTTAACCTAGTCTGACTGTCAAATTTGAGCGTAAACAAACATTCAGAAGGGCTCCGACTAAAAGTATCAGATTCTGAACTGGACCAAACTATGAGTTGTAATTGTTATGGGGCCTATATGTAAACCCACACCATCTCTCTCTCTCCCTGGTTCTCTCCCAAAACGTGTGAGGAGTGGAGGGTTCTCTTCCTCCTCTACACATACCCAAAACATGAGAGCTCTTTCTCTTAAACCCTCACCTCTAGCTCTCTCTCTCTCTCTAGCAATTTCTCCATTAAAGAGAAGAAGTTGGAGGAGATTAAGTTGGAGAAGAAGCTTGGTGGTGAAGCAAGCTCTCCAATGGTGGACAAGCTTCTTTCCCGATGTGGCCATTGTGAGTTTTGTGATGTAAGCTAGGGTTTGGATTAAATCTTTTGTAAATGAGATGTTTATGACCTCTAGATGATTCTAAACTAGATTGGTTAAAATTTAATCATGAAATTTGGAGTATTTTTGTAGAACTTGAACCCTAGGGTTAGAAAATGGGGCTCTTGTCTCTAAGAGGTTTTGAATCAAATTGATCTTGTAAAACCTTAATTGAAGGATAATTCGACGCGGAGGACAACTTCGTTTTGGATTACGACGAGGTTACGGCGTCCGATTGAGAGATTTGCGGAATTTGGTTCGTTAGGCTTGGGTCGAGCTAAAACAGCAACGGTAAATTGCGGGACTTGATTTCTCGCTTATTGACGTCGATATGAGGTGGGTGGTGCTATCCGGAATGGTTGGATTTCTCCCTATGTCTAATTCTCTTTTGTTGAGCATATATACATGTTTTATTTGTGCATGGTAGGGTTCAAGCATTTCTTCTTATAGAAACTTACATGCTTCCTACGATGTATATATAAATAATTGTGATGCTAATTTGGAACTTAGGATACATGAAATTAGTGACACATGAACCCTAGTGACATGTTGAACTAGTAGAGGAAAAACTAGTGGATTGGACATAAAAAATATTGTGGACATTGAAATAAATAATACATTGGTTGTCATTGTGATATTGAATGTGAACCTTGTGATAGAACATGGATTGAGCATAATATGTTGTGCATGATAGGGATATGGCATGAATTGAGAATGTCTCAAGTATGAATAAGAAATTGGGTCATTACATTGTGGCATGATATTGAGTTCCCATATTATTATGAAGCATTGCACAGTTGCTTGTGTTCATATTGTGTGGTGTTTTTATATCCTATTGATGTACGCTACATAAGTTGGGTAAACTCTCGAGTGTATGTGGAAAAGAATGGGTCAATGCATTTGTAGCGTGACATCTAGTACTATGATGTTATTGAGCATACGAAGGATTGAAATAGATCCTTTGGACCATGCTAGGGATTGGTAGATCTTCTGTTGTTGTTACCACTAGTTGGTAGGGTATCCTCGGGATAGAGGATTGGATCATGCTCACATTACGTCTGTCAGCTTGGCGGTGGTCGCTCCACCCAAGCAGTGGTCTCCGAAGTTCTTCAGGTGGGTTAACCTAGCTACCCAGCAGATGGTCCCCCAATGGGTTGTAGCGGTACTACTCATTTGTGGGATTGGATTGTGAGTCGGGGCTCAACCTTCGGGTTAGTCGGTATGATTGGGTCAAAGAAAAAAGAGATAGTTGATTGACCATATTGTACCCTATGCTACTTGTATTGTTGCATCTCATATAGAGAGTGAGCATAGTGAGATCACATATTGTGTGTACAGGGCGGATCATGATATTCTTATGAGTTGGGCTTGGTCTTGTGAGAAGCCCCGATTGGGTCAAGAATGAATTAGGTCAAGTGTGTGTGAGGGACACCGTTGAACATATAAGACCATAGCATTCATTCCTTATTGTAAGGCATAGTAGTAGTCATTGTTGCATGTTGTATGTTTAGTAGTGGTAGACTACATGTTCAGTTGCTTATATCTTGCATTGCTATCTCCTTTTGTAGTACTATGTCTTATTGGATCTAGTGGGAAAGTCGGCGAGGTCGGCGGCCGAACCCACTGGGAACTTCTTTTAGTTCTCACCCCCTATTGTTGCAGAGCCACCATTCGTAGAGCGGCACCGGATCGAGGCGTGGGCGTTGTGCCCTAGATAGCAGGGTTACCCCATTTAGGTCGCCCTATGTACAAGCAAAAGAATGTAAAAGTTTATTAGAAATGTAATTTGGAATGTAATTGTATTTTGGAGGAATCATTCTTGTATCAATGTAAAATGAGAAAATGCATATAAAAAGGTGATTGTACCAATGTTGTAATAGTTAGGTTTATATTCTCGCTCTTGTGATATGCCCTCGCGCAAAATTGCATCATGTTGTATTTCCTGTGTGAAATTCGATATACTTGTTTTGTTGAGTCTTGGACGGATAATGGAGGCTTTGTTCGTTCGGCCATCTGTGCGCGCGCCCGAACTAACCAAATAGGCGGTCCTGGGGCGTGACACAAGGCCTGAGTGAATTGGAGACATTTTGGCACGAAATTGACGCGAAAACAAATTCAAAACTCACATCTTAGATCTCGAAGGACCAAAATATAAATATTGGATAGTTTTGAACTTCCTTGCATTTTATGCAAGTTAGTGGAATTCCACTAATGCAACAGATTGTGCTTATCCCTTTTCACCCGTGAGACCCAAGAGAGAGTTAATTTCGTGCAATTTGCACGTTTGCACGTTTGGCGAATGAATCTACGTTCGTTGGAGGAGGAAGATAATGGTTGGGTGAGTTGGAATTACACTTTACTCTTAATTGCTAGAATTTGATGTAATCGGAGTGAATCTGATCTTTTGTTGGATTCAGGATTATTGGCGTTCTGACTCACTTGTGGAGTGTTTGGAGAATTTCACTGAACCTCTTATCACTTCCCGCTAGCTTGGAATTATCTCCCTCGGATCATCGAGATAATTTGGATTAATTTTAATCTAAACCCTCTCATTTGTGATCAAATTGCCGAAGTGATGGATTTTAGTATATCTTCGCTTTGCTAGTACCCTCGCCGATTTTGGTGTCTCCTTAGTGGATTTGTGTGGGACATGAACCGAAGAGTAGTTGTGACACCCTAATAGTCCCACATCGGATGGGAATGGATTATCATTGGGTATATAAGAAGACTCCACCATAGTAATAATAATTGGGCTTAAGTATTTTGGGTCGATGGTTTGGGCCCAACGAGTTATTATTGCTTGCGCATTGGGTCATTACATTTAGTATAAGAGTCGGTTAACCAGCAGAAGGTATGAGATGAGTCTTGACAGAGCCAGGGTCGGAATTACAGACTAAGCCAGGGTTAGTGAATGATAGGCTAATTCAGAGTCAGAATGACAAGGCTAAGTCAGGGTATGAATGACAAGGCTAGCGAGACAAATCTCATATCGCCTGGTGATCTTGGGCTGTGTGTGTTTAGGGCTAATGAGGATGTCAGGGCCTAAACGGGGGAAGTCTGTGACACCACAACAGTCTCACATCGGATAGGATCGGATTGGGTTATTACAATAGTGCATTGGAGATTGATTTTGGTCGTTATTGGACTAGCGATCCAAGGTGGGTTTCGACTCATCGAAAACGGCGAAGTTTCTATTACGTCTATATGGATGCAATTACATGTTTATATGTTATGTATCTTAATAGAGGGCCATATTGGTGGAAATTGAGTTAGAAAGTAGAGCTTTAACATTACGATCAGCACATAGTGAACTTGTTAATACTAGATTGAGTATAGATGTTGATTAGGCCGAGAAAGATGGAGTGACATTGTCACGCCCCGCCCCGAGACCGCTACCAATTTGGCGCGGTTCGGGCGCAGCGGGCGTGACGCCGAACGGACAGAGCCTCCCCTGTCCGCCCTAGGCTCAACAACGAGATCATGTACACAAGTACCCAGGAATCACTTGTAAACATACACGATCTATACAACAACAACGAAGAAGCACAAACAGTGCTAAACGACCAAAGAGCAAGCGATACGAGTGAATACCATACAAGTATACAAAAGAGAGAACTTAACTATTTAAACCATAAAACTTGAAATTGTTTAAGCTCTTTCAATTTCATTAAACTTTAAGCATCGATACAACTTGCATTCTTTTTCTCCAAAATATAAATACATCATATGCTCTCANTAGAATGGGCTGAAGCTTTAATTCTAGCCTCATAAAAATAATTCTGACCTATCCTCCAGTTTTCATAATTTTCTGACACTGTGCATTTTCTGCTAATTTATCTGCCCCGTTTCTCACAGAAAATTCTAAATCCTCTGTTTTCGCTCCGATTTCAGCACATGTCATTTCCAACTTATACTTTACTTCTATGAGCCCAATAAAATAGTTTCCCACACTATTTATATTTATATTTATTATTCTTTTTCTTTTTATAATAAATTCCGACACAGCATATCCTACCGTAACTTCTTATTTTCAGAAGTTCGGTATCCTACAGACATCACATGCATGATTGTAGAGTATTGTTTATTTACTTATGGTATAATTGTTGTGAACCATGAGATAAAGGCGGTGGACTAGAACAACAGTAGGAAAGTAATACATTGGCCATAGAGATAGGATATGAATGTCATATAGTGCCACTTAGAACTTATTCTGTAGCATATTGAAAACATAATATTAATTGCTTGTGATTTTTTTATCATCACATAGACTATATTCTGCAGAACTACATTGAGCTTGCACAGGGTTAGGTGCTATTTGACTCGACAGGGATCGCTCCCCCCGAGTGCTGCTCCGAAGGCTGGCCAGCGATAGCAAAGACAATAGCTTAGGTGTTGTCGTCACACCTATAGGAGTGTGGTCGTGCACTAGGCAGGCATAGGCTTGACCGGACCTATGAGTCGGTCATTACGATTGGGTATATTATTACATTTGTTTATCAGTATTAGTACTGATCCATAATTCAATCTTTTTCTTTTCTGCTCATTACTTGTATAGATGCATCATAGAAAGTGAAATTTTTTTACTTATATTATGCTCCGTAGCTTAGTTTATAGTAGGTTTAGTTGATCTTTACCTATTCTTACTTCCGGTAGACCTAGTGGCAAGGTCGTGGTTGACACCGACCATACCACTGGGAACTATAGTTCAGTAGTTCTTACGCCCTCTGTAGTGTTCCTGGGGCTTAGCTATTGGAATGACTGCAGTATTAGCAACACTCGACTCATCTGTAGAGTGTCGGAATAAGTCGGAATTATTTTGGTATGAAATGGATATAAAAATGAACTCGGCACACTCAAATAAGGCAAAACTGAAGTTCTAACAGTTTAGAGCATCCAAAAGTTATTAAAAGTTTAGGGCGTCCAGATTCAGAGTGCTATTAATATGCGCTATTGCTGTCATTTTGGATCTAGTTTAGGGCGCTCGAAAGTTGAGTATGAATTCTCCCTCATGATTATCAAATGTGTTGACACATGTTCTGTGGTAGGTGAGATCTGTCGGAAATGAATAAGGAGTATTAGACCGCTCTACAGTTGAGCCCACTTTGCTTGATTATGGTCAGGGACAGAATCGGGCGCCTAGTTCTCGGTTTAGGGCGCCTGAATCCTAGGATTTCAGCATTATAACAGGTTAGCCCTTGTTGTTTTTGTGGCTTATTTCATGTAACCAACTCCTCTATAAAAACATTTGGACGACCCCTGAAAGACTCTTTTTCAACCTCCTTCACAGCCAACTCCTAATTTTCTTCTCAAGTCCTCCCTGAACTCCCTCAAGCCCATCATTTCCTCCTTGCATTGGATCAAAATAGCAGGAATTCCAGCAACAACTTTAGAAGATGGAGGGATTGTGATCCCTGGATACATCTAGTTGCGGTGGGGAGCCAATTCCTGGACTAGACTTAAAGGAGAGGCTATGGAGAAACTCTAGTGGTTTTAATTTCAGGTTAGTATGATTGAATTGCCAAATTTTCTGGAAACTTAGTGTATGTGTTGGAGCTAAAATTGGGTTTTTGCTAGATTTCATGGATACGATTCATGAGATAGTTGGACTTTTGAACTTGGAATTGCTTCTCTATCTTTCTTAGCTGGTCTAGAAGCTTTCCTCATCAGGATTCGTGTCATGCCCCGAGTTCCAACTTACCGAGCTCACCAACAGATCCGCCGTATATATAGAAAATCTTGTGTACACGAAACGATAGATACACCTGCAAATAGTACAAGAACAACTAGTAGAGAGCAACAGAGCTATTAAAACTAAAAGGTATATATAGCCAATTGTACATACGTGTGGTCCAAATTTATATAATAATTCAGGTACAACATTATCCCTATATAACTCTAAATAGTGATGATAAACACAACTGTAAGTACATGACTACAAAATAAACTATCTTCAAAACGATAGTCCTTTAGCTCAACGACTGAGGTAGACAGGGATCTAGCTTGCGACTCCCTTACCTCGATCAGAAGTAGCAGCGGCAACCGACGGCTTTGCAAGAAAAAATGGCAACAATGGGCATGAGAACTACTGTAAAACAAAGTAGTCCTCAATGGGTACCATCACCGATCTCAATAGCCTACCCACTAAGTCTACAAGACTAACAGTATAGCTGGTAGGTAAAAGAACAGTATGATAAGCTGGAAGAATTTTATGGCTAAAATGCCACCACTGCCACTTCTCATGTCATGCTCTATGTGTACATATGCATCACTAACTAAGAAATAGTCAACACTGACCCAATCCAAAGGATCGCCAACTGACCTGTCCAGCCTGTGCCCTAAGCTACACCGTACACTACCCACAGGGGTGGCCAGTCCAAGTACAGTGCCCAATTGGGTCCACGGCAACGCACGAAAGCCAAATTCCGGAGCGGCACTCGTAGCTTGACCTAACCGAGTATAATTGTGAACTGGTCAAGCTCAATCAGGCAACTATAGGCTATAATCAATGCAAATTGGTCAAACAGGTCTAAGATTCAAGGCTCACATGCCCTAGACACAATCTGATGTGAAAAGTAGAGATCCAGGTCCACCGTTAATCCCGATGGCACCCGTCGATACGAAACAATCTCAACTCTACTGTAAAAGTAGGCTCGGTATCTCAATACGAGTGTGATATCAATTTACACTAATCTAAGTATCCAGGCGCACTAACAACGGTGAAATCAAGGTGAAACCAACTTCTGAAGCTAAATTTGTTAACTTTATCAAAAAATGAAGTGTGTAGGTTTTGAAAGTTTTCTCCTAAGTCAAGTTCCAGTTCTGTAGTGTTCTTCGGGTTTAACTGTCGGAATAACTATAATATCAGCAACTAGTCGACACATCTGTAGAGTGTCGAGGTAAGCCGGAGTCATTTTGGTGTGAAATAGATGCGAAAAGGAACTCGGTGCACTAAAATAAGCCAAAACTGAAATTCTGATAGTTTAGGGCGCCCGGATCCAAAGTGCTATTTTGAATAGGATACCGAAGTCATTTCACACCCAGTTTAGGGCGCCCAAAAGTTGAGCCCGAAAATTCATCTCGTGAATATTGATCGTGCTGACACGTGGCGTGTGGTAGGTGTGAGCCGCCAGAGCAGGATAGGCACACCAGACTGCTGCACGGGTGAGCCCATTTTGCCGGACTGTGGGAACGTGCTGATTAGGGCGCCCAGTTCTTGGTTTAGGGAGCCAAATTCCGAAATTTCCAACAGAGTAGCAGGTTTAACTCTTTTATTCTTGAGGCTTATTGTACCTAACCTACACCTCTATAAAAGCAAGGGGACGACCCCCTGTGTAATATACCAAAACCTCGGTAGAGAATATTGGACTTCAGCCAAATTGACTAAAGCGTCCGAAAGAAAAAGCTAGAGAAAATCAAATTAACATTTTCACAATGTTGGAAGGGTTAAGAATGAGTCCTAAAAGAGTTATAATGGTTTTAGCATTGCTCGGCGCAAAAGGAAGTCAAATAAGTGCTAAAACTGCAGTCTGGGCATTTTGTACCGATACAACATTGATGTTGTACCGGTACCACAATGCAGACCGAGAGAGAGAGCTCTCGGGTTTACCTCTGCGAAATGCTGTAACCGGTGACAAACCAAATTAGTACCGGTACCAAGTGTATTACCCGCAGTAGCAGCTCTCGGGTTTGGTTCTGCGAGATCGTGTAACCGGTGACCAGGGACCTTGTACCGGTACCAAGTGTCCCAGATAGCAGACTTGATCTGCTGCAAATAGAAATAAACGAAGGGTCTTTTTGCTATTGTAGCACCTTATAAATGACCCCAACCTTCCTCCCACCTGGTCATAACAGCAAACTCTTCTCTTCCTCTGATTTCTCTCTTTCTCTCTTTCTTTCTCTAGAGATCACTTTCAAGAGCGAGGAGGTGAAGGAGGAGAAGGCTTTGAAGGAGATTTTTGGAGGATTTGAAGGTTTGGGTCTCTCCTACAAGGTGGACTTGGGAGAGCTTAGGGCAAAGGTAAGGTTTTCTTGTAAGATCTAGGTTAGGGCTTGGATTTTATGCCATAGATTTTGGATTTGAGCTTCTTATAAGAATAGAAACCTTCTTGAGGCATGAACTCTATAAAAATCCATGGTAGCTTCGTGTGCTCTCATGGTGAACTTCTAGGGTTCATGTTGTATGTCCTAAAAATGGTTTGAAAGGCTTAGAAAAGGTTCTAAAAGAGTTTATAGAGGTTCAACAAGCTTTCTTTTGCTTGTTCTAGAGATCAAACCCAAAGATTTAACAAATGACATTGTCAGGGCACTGAAATTGGGGCTTTTGCCCTAGAGTGGTTTAAAAGCAAATTGACCTTGTATAAATCTAATTAGTGGTATTTCTAACAAGAATATGAACTCGGTTCGGTGATCTGACGAGTATATGCGAAGAAATTGACGAAAAGGTCGATTTTGGTACAGATAGCCGTAGCACGCGGAATAGGCGCCCAAAAATTTCAAGAATTGAACTATAGCATCCTTACAACCATCTAAGGTGGGTGGTGCATTTCGAAAACGTTGAATTTTCTTTTATGTCTAAAGTGTTATTTTTGAGCATATGTGTATGTATTGAACATTGTGCATAGTAGGGTTGATTTGAGAGCATATGATGCATGTTGTGAGGACAAATGCATGAGAAATAATAGTAAAAGAGCAAGAACTTGTGTAACCCTATGTATGCATGATCAATGACAAGAACCTAGTTGAGTTAGAGAACAAAAGTGACATGTTGACATAAATGTAGAGAGTGGCATTGATGAGTCTTGAATACTAGTGTTACAATAATGACATTAATGGGACAAGAATACTAGAGTTGAACACTTAGAGAACAAGTGTGGCATTAGTGAATGAGTACAAAGAACAAAGTAGTGTTTATGACACTAGTGAAAGTTAAAAAATGCAAGTAAAGAGAGATAGTGACATTATGACATAACAACCTTATAGTTAAGGGTCATATGGGCATTGCTTCCTTATAGTTAAGAAATGGATTGAATTTGGAATCCTTATAGTTAAGGATTGGATCATACTCGCCTTTTACTCCTTGCTCAGAGGGCGGTAGCTCCCCCTCGGGCGATGAGCTCCGGAGTAGTCATCACTGGGTCGTAGTAGTTCTCCCCAGAGGACGGTCCTGTACGGGTTGTAGGAGTTTCTCCCCGATACTTGGGATTATGAGTTGGTGAGTCTATTGAGGGTGAAACCTATAGGTTAGCCTAGAGATTGGGTATTGGAAAGTGACCTTGCATTCATCATGAGCATTTCATTGAGCATATGATTGATTATATATATTGTTCATGCATATTAGCTGTATTTTTTAGTTGGTTACTATCTATTCTTTCTTCTATTATGCCTAATTTAGACCTAGTGGGAAAGTCGGCGAGGTCGGCGGCCGAACCCACTAGGAACTTTGTTGTAGTTCTCACCCCACTATTTCCACAGAGCCGGGACCGAGCGAGCCTGTGGATGATCGCGGTAAGGGTATCGCGCCGTAGACAGTGACTTCCCTAGTCAGTTTTATTTTGCTAGTTACATTACCTTTTTATACCATCTTTTGTATTTTGATGGTTATAGTTGTTTAAATGAAAGAACATGAATGATGTAAAAGCTTATCTTTTTGAGAAAATACATTATGTTTATTTTGGTGATATTGTGATGTATAAAAGAAATGATGCAAAGATTGTAAAGGAATTTTATTAAAGATGTATGTATGAATGTGATTTAAAGTTAATCATATTATTTGTATGTTAACTAGTTAGTACTATCACTCTGGCTACTACTTGCCCTCGTGCAAGCCATTATGTTTGCTTCCGCATGTGTAAAATTTATACTCTATTTGTACTTGTTGTTGAGCCTTGGGCGGACAGGGGAGGCTCTATCCGTTCGACGTCTGTTCGACGTGCTCGAACCGGCCAAATAGGACCGGGCTCGGGGCGTGACACCCTAAGAGCTCTTTTCTTTTCTTTTCTTCATCTAAATCTCCTCCAAATCATCTCTACTCCATCTCCTCCTCTCAGCGGTGGATCCAGAACTGCAGGATTCAACAACAATCTCAGCAAATTGTGAAATTGTGACCTAGTTGGAGCTTCCACTTGCTGTGGGGAATAATTTTCTGGATTGTAGATTTGAAGGAGTGTAGAGTAATTCTAATAGCAATTAATTTAGGTTTGTGAGGTTAATTTGCTGAAATTAACTTGAATTGTAGGTTTTGAGCTAAAATTGAGTTTTCTTGTGGAATTCTTAAACTTTTCTTAATCCGGTTCTAATTGTAGGTGGATTTTTGGATTTGGAATTGCTTTTCCATCTTTTCTCACCGATTTTGAAGCTTTCTTATCAAATTTTTTCATGTTGGAAAGGGGAGTTCATTTCAGATTTTGGATTTTCGAGGTTAGGTGTAGTTTTTGGGGCTTTGATGGGTTTTGTTTGATTTTTGGATCCAGTTTTTGGTGGAGGAGCTTTTGTTAGGTTATGTGAGGATCTACCCTACTTTTCTACTATTTTGGATCCATTCCCATAGGAATTTCAGGTTAGGAACCTAGATTTGACTCAATCAAGGTAGAAATTGATATATACTGAAATTCTAGATTCTATTCTTCATGATTGCTCCAGTGCATCTTCACGTAGGGAATGTTTTGGTTCCGTAGTTCCTTCTCTTGGTGTGCTAGAATCCGAATTGATTGCTCCTTATAACTCAAATCCTCCGCTAACTCTAAATGAGCATAATCAATCACATGAGCCGGGTCGAAGACATACTTCCTAAGAGCCAAAACATTGAAGACATCATGAACACCTACAAGCCTAGGTGGCAAGGCGATGCGGTAGGCCATCGGTCCAACTCGCTCCAGAATCTCAAAAAGGCCACTATAGCGCAGGCTCAATTTTCCACGCACCCCAAATTTGTATATTCCCTTAGATGGCGATACTTTTAGGAAAACATAATTTCCAACCTGGAACTCAAGGTCTCGTTGTCGAGTATCTGCATAGCTTTTTTGTCGACTTTGAGCTGTCAGAAGGTGTCATTGTGCAAGCTTCACCTTTTCCTTAGTTTTGACCAAGATGTCCGGGCCCAAAGTCTTTTGTTCACCCACAGCACTCCAATATAGACATAGACCCTATAATGCATGATTTCTACACATATATACACATATGATCAAAATGGCAATATAGACATAAAAAGAAATCCAACCATTTCGGATAGCACCACCTACCTCGTATCGATGTCTAGAAGCAAGAAACCAAGCCTCGCGATTTATCATCGCCGATTCGGCTCGACCCAAGCCTAACGAACGAAAATCGACAAAATCTCCCAATCGAACACCGCAACCTCGTCGTAATCTAAAATGAAGTTGTCCCTCGCATTAAACTACCCTTCAATTAATTGGAGATTTACAAGGTCAATTTGGTTCCAAATCTCATAGGGACAAAAGCCCCAAATCTAACCCTAGGTTTCTTGCTCCACAAGAAAACCCCAAATCCATGATAAATCTTTTGATTAAACTAGTTTAGCATCATCTAGAGATCCTAGATACATCAATTTTATGCTATCATCTCTCTCTATCAACATATAAATTATATACACATCCATATGGCTACGAATAGACAAAAGAGGAAGTTCGCCGTTTTTGGCGACTCGGAACCCACCTAGCGTGCGAATTCAACGAAAAGGATGATCATCGAAGTGGAAAGATGTTCTGCTGCCTCCACCCAATCCATGTGCAGCCACAACACTCCGGAAGTCACTGAAAAATCCCTCTACGAAACGCTCGCAAAAGCGGCTCCTAAATCACATAGAATCGATTTCTAAACTTTAATTTCAATGAAAATCCATCCAAAACACATCTCCTAAGATCCAATATGAAGAATCCACCAAAAAAATCCTATTCAAAATTATAATAATAAAATACTACCTCGCAATCGAAGCGCCGGAAAAATCCAACACACGAGGAGGCTCGATCGGCTCGTCAAACGGCCCAAGAAATATCTTTATTTTTCTTCTTCTCCTCTTTTCCCCTTCCTTTTCCTCTCCCTTTCTCTCTCTTGCATACACGTTCAAGGTGGAGAAGCTTCAAGAGGCCTCTCAGGTAACTTAGTGGAGATCCATTAAGCAATGTAACAATTGATCGTAGGTTCACAAGAATTAAGCATACAAACTTTAGTCCAATTAAGAATCTGATACTTTTCGCTGGAGCCCTTCTGAATGTCTGTTTGTACTCAAATTTGACAGTCAGACTCTATTAAAATTAATCAGAAGAACATGATCTTAATTTTCTAGTTTCGAACCATTTTTTGTCACCGAAAGGTCTACTGACTAAAATCTCTATCAGATTGCTGTTATTTTCTGTTTCCACTTTCCGAGTGTCAGAATGGCATGAAACTTTAAATCTAACGGCAGAAAAATAATTTCTCCACATTCTCAAATTTTCATAATTTTCTGACACTATAATTTTTCTGCTAAAAAATAAGCTCCGTTTCTTACCGAAAATTATAAATCTGCTGTTTTCATTTCAATTTCAATACAAGTCATTTTCGACTTATATTTTACTTCTCTAAGTCCAATAAACATAGTATCTCATACTATTTTTATTTATACTTACTTTTATATTAAAAATCCGATACACTACAACCTTAGCCCAAAAGAACCCCAGCATGAGCCTTGCTGGAGCAGTCCAGGGACAGCAAAGGGGTTGCTTCCACTTGTACGGCAAAGAGGGCTGGCACCAACATACGGGGTCGGTCTTGACGGCAGGGGCCCACAGAAGGCAGCAGTTGGCGGCGAAGATGCAACAGTGGCGGCTTAGGAGAGCCACAGCCACGAGCTCCAACTCGGGTTCTAATTGGAAGCTGAGCACAAAGGTAATAGGGATGGCGGCGGCGGCGGCTAGGGTTGCCGGAGCCCTTCCCGACGGCTGCAGTTGCAGCCAAATCCAAGTAAGAGGAAGAGAGGGGAAGCCCGAGGAGAGAGAGAGAAGGATAGAGAGAAAGACTCGAGCCGGCCATGTCGCCAGTCAAGGAGGCCGCCGACGGTGACCACGAGCTGGTGGGGGTTCCCAGGGGCGGCAGTTAGGGGGTATGGGCTAGGTTAGGGTTCCAACCATCTCACACATGTAACAATATATATATATAGAATTATGCTACTATACTATCAATAGTACCAAGCCCTCGGTACTATTGAGTTTTTGGCCGTTGGATGAAAGGATGTGCATTTAGGATGATAGTGGTCCTCGGTTAAATTGATAGTGGTCCCTAGGGTTGAGTGGGTGGTTGGTTTAATAGTATAATCTAAGGGGTGGAAATGATCAAAGGGTAGATCTAACAGTAGAAAACTCAATAGTACCAAGGGCTTAATACTATCAATAGTATAGTAACCGGACTCATATATATATATATATATATATATATTATGTAGGGCTACTGTGCAATTAGGAGTACAGCAACCCTTGTGCTCCTAACTTTCTAACTATCCATTAAGTTTGATAGGTGGTTAGAATGAGAGAGGGAGGAGATATTGGGGAGAAATTGGGTGTTTCAATTTCTCTTCACTACCTCATCCCTCTCTCATTCTAACCACCCATCAAACTTGATGGGTCGTTAGAAAGTTAGGAGGATAAGGGCTGCTATGCTCCTAATAGCACAGTAGCTGTCACGCCCCGAACCCGATCCTATTTGGTCGGTTCGGACCCGTCAAATAGACGCCGAATGGAGAGAGTCTCCCCTGTCCGCCCAAGGATCAACATTCTGTACAAATAGAATATGAATTTTGTACAAAACGGAAGCATACACAATGGCTTGCACGAGGGCAAGCAATAGCCAATAGTGAAAGTAATGAACTACGCTTAGAAAATCATTTATATATTTTTTTTGCATCATTTCTTCTCTTTTACATCACATGATCTCAAAATATAAGTTCTTACATTTAAATATAAAATCTTTAATAACATTCATGTTTCTTTTTTTTTTCTTTAACATCTATAGTCATCAAAATACACACTACAGGAAAAAGCCTCTGTAGAGGCGGTTGTTCAAAGACGGTTGTAACAACCGCCTCTACGAAATCTGATAGGGACGTTTTAGAGGCGTTTTTAAAAACCCGCCTCTAAAATCCTGAAAAATAAAAATCTAAAATTCTTTTCCCCCCAAATACACTATTCCTAAAAAAACCCTAAATCCATTTGCCCCCAAATACACTATCCTAAAAAAACCCTAAATCCATTTCCCCCTAAACCTGCAGCCACCTCCAACTCTCTCCTCCCAAAAACCCACTTCGATCTCCATCCCTCTTCTCCCAAAAAATCGACGGTGATGACCGATCTTTCCCCGACGGCTGTCGCACTCCCAGGGCGGGTCCGGTGAGGTGTCGCGTCTGCTTCGGCGACCTCTCCCCATCAAAGTTATCTGGTATGCGGCGCACCCCCCCCTTCGACCTTTCTCCGGCAGCAGACCAACCTCCCCAGACGCCGCCGTTTTTTCTCCTGTAGCGCACCAGCCCCCTACCCCCCGACGCCGCCCTTTTTTCTCCGGCAGCGCACCAGTACTCCGACAGCATACCAACCCCCTCCGCCCTCCTTCTGGCAGCGGCCCCCGTCCCTCTGCCCCTCCCTGCCCCTTTCCGCAGCCCCGCGCCCCTCTCCGCAGTGCCGCACCGGAGAAAAAAGGTTATTTATCATACCCCAGCTATCTTAATTTTTACTTAAAATGATATCTTAAGACCCATTTCTTTTCCACTGTTTATGCCCCCCAAGTGATTTGTGTCCAACGTGTACTTAGCCTTATTATAATATCCTCTCACTCTTCTTNAGGCCATTTTTGCAAATAAAATTTATTGGGCTAGTAGTAAAAACACAGAATTTTGAGGGGGCGAAATGTTAAATAACAAACAACTTAACTAATTTTGTCGTGACTCGATACCAAAAGCGGCAAAAGGTCCGGCCCGAAGATTGAAATAAAAAACCTTGGACCAGTGCTCCGGTCTAGACCGGGCATGTTGAACCTAGTCCGTATCCGGCCCATCCGGCCGGTTGAAAATATATAATGAACTGCCTAAATTAAAAAAAAAAACAAAAAATAAGTCACCTCTAGGGGCGGCAATCCAGCTCGCGTTCGGCTCGAGATGACTCGAGATCGAATCGCTCATTTAGTAAACAAGTCGAACACGAGCTGAAATTTTTAGCTCATTTAATGAATGAGCTGAACGCGAGCTGAGGTCAGCTCGCTCTTATTCGGCTCGTTAACAGCTTGAATATATAAATTTTTTATATTTGTATAATTTATTTAATTTATATTTATATATATAAATAAATAATTATATATAACATATATATATATATATATATATATATATATATATATATATATATGAAATAGGGATTCTCAACATACAGGTTAATTTTGTATGAAATCTAGGGATGGATCTCGGACCAGGCTTCATTCCTCAAACTTTGCTTTCTATACAATGATAAAGCAAGTTATTTTTTTGTGGAAAAAGAAAAGAGAAAAAAAGCAGGTGATAACTCTTATAGGTAAAATATTGTAAGCTATTTCTGCTTTGTGCGCATTATCCATTTAACGTTAATAGTTTCTCTGGCTAAAGAGCAGTCCTTTCTCTTTTCCAATATGTTCTTCCTTCAATAATGTTTTAAAGATCTAAAACTAGGCTATGGTTTTATCTTTTCATTGGATAGAAAATCTTCAGAAGTTTCTTATAGCTTATTATGTGGATTTTAGCTGTTTATTATTAGTAGTACAGTTACTAATATATCTTGTATGTGCACATCTTTACATTGGCAAAAAAATCAGTAACATTTTGGGACTTCTAATTTACGTGAATGAAAGCAATATTGCCTAGTTAATATTGTAGTGTTGCACTGTTGAAGGTTTTCGACATTTATTTTATTATATTCTTTATTCTTGATAATCCAACTATATGTAGAAGATCTTAGATATAATCTTCTTTTTATGGTTGGTGCAATTAAAGTGGCAGCATATAAGTATATTGAAGAACTTCCCCTTTCACTCATCCTTAATTAATTTAGATGTTAATTTTTCAGCATTTTACAGAATCCATTTTCTGAGATTTTTTGCAGATTAATTCTTTGGTTACTGGGAGTAAGAATTAATATTCTTACTTAGAAATGATTTGTGGTGTATATTTTAAATCAAAAGTTTATATCCCTGCGCATTGTCATTTGCCACTTCATTACATTTGTTACTGCAACTACCTCATTATTTTACATTCTTGGGCATTATCTGGACTAATTCAAAAATTCTAGTTAAATCAACGTTGCAAATTTGAGTTTAATTTTAGCATTAGTTATTACCTATTAATTAACTATTAATGGTGGAAGCACTAGATCAGGTGGTCTCACCCGAGCTCACGAGGCCACACCACGTGGCGAGGAAGTTCCAGGCCTGGCCGCAGCACGAAGGAGTTGACGCCGTCGTTAAGAGGAGCATCGGAAGGTACCTTACCTACATAGCTGCCACATCATATCATCATCCAAAGATTACAATTCTTTTCTTTTTGTTCTAATTAAATTAATTAAATATGTAGGTTCGAGCTCAAGTACTTCGATCCATCTAAATTTTTATCCTCAACAAATTTTATTGATTTTTTATATAATTAATAATTTCTATATTGTTTGATTCTTTTAGGTGGTTGCGGGCAATAATAATTTGGTCGATGCGCTTTCTCCGAACATTCATTCATCGAATGCGAGTCACGATCCTACAAATGGAGGACATAAATAAAGCTAATTAATTTTTTGTAAACAGTTGACAACTCAAGTGTTGGCTAATTTTGGAAGTGTTTAAACTTTTTCATTACCTATGTTGCTTCTATGCTATAGACATTGAATGAGGTCATGTTTTGGATTATAAAGTATCTTGAATTATGAATTTTTTGTGAATGTCAACTTTATTTGGTATTGGAAATTATTTTGCTTGTGTTATTAATGTATGTTGTAAATTAAATGTTAAGTTTGATATGCATTTATTATTTGATATCATATGTTTGTCAATGAAATTGTAATGTTATGTGCAACAAATAAGTATTGAATTAAAATTTTTTATGCTATTTCTTACGTAGAGGCGGTTCAAACCGCCTCTAAATATTATTGATTGTTTGCTTACCTGTAGAGGCAGTGGCAACCGCCTCTAAAGAGCAAACCGCACTAAAAAATATTAGAGGCGGTTTAAACCGCCTCTATGATACGACATTAATAGAGGCGGTTTAAACCGCCTCTATGATACGACATTACTAGAGGCGGTTTAAACCGCCTCTATGATATGACATTAATAGGGGCGGTTTAAACCGCCTCTATGTTATTAAAAAATAAAATTAAAATCATAAAAAAAATAAATAAAAAATTATATTGAGGTGGTTCAAACCGCCCCTATCGGACCGCCTCTAGCATTCCCCGGCGGTCGGTAAAACCGCCTCTACGGACGTAGAGGCGCTATCTACGCCGGCATTTTAGAGGCGGTCGCTAAAACCGCCTCTACAATTCCTAGAGGCGGTTTAAACCGCCTCTACAGGCGGTAAAAACCGCCTCTACAGGCGGTAAAAACTGCCTCTACAAGCCTGTTTTCTTGTAGTGACAAAAAGGTGATGTATAAAGTATGCAACTACAAAATGAAAACCCACTTGGAAGGTCTCTATCTAGGGCGCGATGCCCTAACCGCGGTCGTCCGCCGGCTCGCTCGGTCCCGACTCTGTGAAAATAGTGGAGTGAGAACTACAACAAAGTTCCCAGTGGGTTCGGCAACCGACCGCGCCGACATTCCCACTAGGTCTAAATCAGGCATAATAGAAGAATAGATAGATAGCAACCAAGCTAAAGCAAATGCAGCTAATATGCATGAATAATAAATTATACTATGCTCAAAATAGAACTCATGATGAATGTAAGGTCACTGCTCAGAACCGAATCTCTAGGTTAGCCCGTAGGTTTTGCCCACAATAATCTCACCAACTAAAATCCCAGTATCGGGGAGACTACTACACCCGACGGGACTGTCATCTGGGGAGACTACTACACCCAGTGATGACAACTCCGGAGCGCATCGCTCGAGAGGGAGCTACCACCCTCGAGCAAGGACTTATAGGTGAGCATGATCCAATCCTTAACTATAAGGATGTCGAGTTCAATCCATTCCTTAACTATAAGGAAAGCAGGCACTATGACCCTTAACTCTAGGTTTGAAATTGTCATAATGTCACTATCACTCTTTTACTTGTATTCTTTACTTTCACTAGTGTCATATACACTACTATGTTCTTGTACGCATGCCACACTTATTTTCTAAGTGTCCCAACTCTAGCATTCTCGACTCATCAATGTCACTTTCTACTTCTATGTCAAGATGTCACATTTGTTTACTAAGTCCACTAAGTCTTGTCACTTGTCATGCATAAATAAGGTTTATAAAATTCTCACATTCTTACTAGTACCTCACATGCATTTGTACTCACAACATGCAATAAATGGCTCAAATATAACCGTACTATGAAATTTATGCTCAATACACATATGCTCAAATATGACACTTTAGACATAAAAGGAATTCCGAGCTCTTCGGATTGCACCACCCACCTTGGATGGTTGAGAGGATGCTATAGTGAATTTCTTGGAATTTTTGAAGCTCTATTTTCTCGCCTGCGGCAAAACGAAGCCAAATTAGGCTTTTTCTTAATAACTTAATCTAGACCTTTTCGTAATGTCAAACGGAGTTGTCCCAGGCGTCGGGAATACCCCCAATTAGATTTCTACAAGGTCAATATGCCTTAGAAACATCCGAAGGCAAAAGCCCCAAAATTCATGGCCTAACAATGCCATAAGGGAATTTCTCCTAGATTGATCTCATTTCTAAGCAAAAACTAGCTTAAAAACACCTAGAAAGCATGCTAATATCATTACTAAACCTTTAGAACCATTCCTAGGGCATCAACTTTGGATTCTAACAATCCACCATGAGAAGGTTCCAAGAAAACCATAATTTCATGGAGTTCAAAGCACTAACATGCTTTTAGAGCTTCTAAGAAATCCAAAACTCTAAAACATAGGGTTTAAAACCAAACCCTAGAAGAAATCTTGCGTGAACTCATCTTTGCCACAAGCTATCCCCAAGTTCTTCTTGAAGGAGAGCTTCTAAAGTCACCAAGACCACCAAATCCACATTCTCCAACTTCTACTCCTTCAATCCTTGCCCTAGGGCAAGAGTTCTAGAGAGAGAAAGAGGAAAATGAGAGGAGGATGAGAAATGGCTGTGGGAGAGAGAGAAGAGTAGGGTTGGGGTATTAACATATTGTAACAATTACAACAAAACCCTCCAAACACTTGTATTTGTAGCAGTTTTCATTTTGTTGTCAGACCCAAAGTGTACCGGTACACTTTAGGGTGTCACCGGTAACACGATCGCGTATGGCCAAACCCGAGAGCAGCTCCCTCGAATTTGGGGCATTTGTACCGGTACACTTTCATTTTGTACCGGTACACTTGTCTGTACCGGTGACAACTCGATGGTTGTACCGGTACACATTACCCAGACTTGGTTTTTGGCTCCGTTTCGATTCTATTTCGTGCCGATCGATGCCAAAACCCTTCTAACACTTCTAGAACTCATTTTTAACCCTTCAAACACTATTGGTAGGTTAATTGGAACTCGCCCAATTAATCCATTCGCACACTTTAGTCAATTTGGCTAAAGTTCGCTATTTTCTATCGAGGTTTCGATACATTACATTCTCAACCCCTTAAAATTAGTTTCGTCCACGAAACTTACTTAATTTAAACTTAAACTCATATCTCAATTCAGCTCATTGAAGAGATGAGGGTAATGCTCCCGCATTGCGCTCTCGAGCTCCAAAGTAGCTTCCCGATCATCGTGGTTACTCCAACGAATTTTAACATACGAAATCTCACGGTTCCGTAGTTTTCTCACTTCTTGGTTGATAATGTACGCCGGGAACTCCTCATAAGTCATATCCTCTTGAATCTCGGACGGTTCAAACAATAGAATATGCTCGGGGTCATGAATGTACTTGCGGAGATTCGATATATGGAACACGTCGTGTACTCCCGCAAGCCTCGGTGGTAATGCTATCTTATACACCACCGCGCCGACCCGCTCCAATACCTCGAACGGTCCAAGGTACCGGGGACTTAGCTTCCTACGCAGCCCAAACCGTCTAATTCCTCGCATCGGCGATACCTTTAGGAACACATGGTTGACAACTGCAAACTCTATGTCTTTTCTCCGCTTGTCGGCATAGCTCTTTTGCCGAGATTGTGCCGTAGTGAGTCTTTGGCGGGTAAGGCGAACTTTCTCCTCCGCCTCCCGCACCACATCGAGGCCAAGAGTCACACTCTCCCCACATTGCTCCAATGTATAGGAGAGCGACACTTCTTTGCATAAAGGGCCTCGAATGGCGCCATCGCGATACTCTCTTGATAACTGTTATTGTACGCGAACTCCGCCATCGGTAGATGATCATGCCAATCGCCCTTGTAGTCAAGTACACACGCTCGAAGCGTATCCTCGAGTATTTGTATCGTCCTTTCTGATTGGCCATCACTTTGAGGATGAAATGTCGTGCTAAAGTCGAGCCGTGTGCCCAATGTCTCCTGTAGGCTCCTCCAAAAGTGGGATGTGAACCTCGGGTTTCGATCCGATACTATTGACACCGGAACCCCGTGAAGTCTCACAACCTCATCTAAGTATACTTGGGCCAACTTGTCCCCCGACTATGTAATATGAATCGGTAGGAAATGCGCCGACTTCGTCAACCGGTCTACTATCACCCAAATTGCATCATGTCCACCTTGAGATCGGGGCAATCCGGTCACGAAGTCCTTCGCGATAGTTTTCCATTTCCAAACGGGTATAGGTAGGCTTTGTAATTTCCCTACCGAAAACCGCCGCTCCGCTTTTACTTGTTGGCAAGTAAGACATTGCGCAACAAACTCCCCAATATCTTTCTTCATGCCCGGCCACCAATAATGCAATTTCAAATCTTGGTACATCTTGGTGCCACCGGGGTGGATACTATAAGGAGATTGATGCGCTTCTTGCATAATCGCCTTGCGGATGTCCTTATTTTTAGGTACACACCAACGATTTCGAAATTGAAGTGTGCCGTCGGTCCCAATGCCAAAATCATCGACACTACCGCTCTAAACTTCATCGCGCACCTTTTGGAGATACTCATCGGAAGTTTGTAGCTCTTTTATCCTCTCCAACAAGGTCGGTTGCACCACTAACGCGGCAAGTGTAGCCGGCACTCCCGGCGCCACTACTTCCAAACCAAGCCGTTGCATCTCTTTTTGTAATAATGGTTGGGGTGTAATTGCCGAAACCAAATTTTCTCCCGATTTCCTACTAAGTGCATCGGCCACGACATTCGCCTCCCGGGGTGGTATAGGATGATAATATCGTAGTCTTTCAATAACTCTAACCACCGCTGTTAACACATATTTAGCTCATTTTGGGTGAACAAGTATTTAAGGCTTTTGTGATCCGTGTAAATCTCGCAATGTTCACCATACAAGTAGTGCCTCCATAACTTTAGCGCAAAGATAACCGCCGCTAGCTCGAGGTCGTGAATCGGGTAGTTCTTCTCATAAGTTTTCAACTGGCACGAAGCATAAGCTATCACCCACCTGTTTTGCATCAAGACACACCCGAGACCGGCATAGGAAGCATCACTGTATACCACAAATGTCTTCCCCGGCGTCGGTAGAGCAAGCACCGGGGTCGTGGTCAATCTTTCTTTTAATTCCTCGAAGCTCCGATCTCAATCATTGCTCCAAACATATTTCACTCCCTTGTGCGTGCGTGAGGCGCGTTAGCGGAGTGGTTATTTTAGCGAACCCCTCTACGAACCGCCGGTAGTAGTCCGCTAGCCCAAGAAAACTGCGGACCTCAGATACGCTCGTCGGGCGAGGCCAATCTTTAATTGCCTCTACTTTCTTCGGATCCACCGAGGTACCCTCACTCGAAATCACGTGTCCTAAGAAAGTGACCTCCGATAGCCAAAAGTCACATTTCTTCAACTTGGCATATAACTTCTCCTTTCGAAGTATTTCCAACACGGTCCTAAAGTTCTCCTCGTGTTCTTCCTCGGTCCGAGAATATACCAATACGTCGTCAATGAATACCACGACGCACTGGTCCAATAGCGGACGGAAGACTCGATTCATTAAGTCTATAAAGGCTGCCGGGGCGTTAGTAAGCCCAAACGGCATAACCGTGAACTCGTAATGGCCATACCGCGTACGGTACGCCATCTTGTGCACATCCTTGGGCCATATCTTCAACTGATGATACCCCGATTGAAGGTCTATTTTTGAATACACCCTCGACTCTTGCAATTGATTGAATAGATCATCAATCCTCGGCAACGGGTACTTGTTATTAACTGTGACCTTGTTCAACTCGCAGTAGTCCACGCAGAGTCGAAGCGTGCCATCCTTCTTTTTAACAAATAGCACCGGAGCTCCCCGTGGTGACACGCTCGGCCTCACAAAGCCTTTATCGAGCAAGTCTTGCAATTGTGCCTTAAGCTCCTTTAGCTCCGCTTGTGCCATTCTATACGGAGCCTTCGAAATTGGCGCCGCCACGAGAATCAAATCAATGACGAACTCAATCTCCCGGTCCGGTGGCAATCCCGGTAACTCCGCCGGAAATACATCCGAAAACTCGCACGCTACCCGAATACTACTAAGTTTCGGATACACCTTTTGGGCTTCTACCATTGTCGCCAAGTAGGCTACATATCCACCCTTAATCATTTTCCTCGCTCTCGACGCCGATACAGTTGCCGCGAAGCGTCTGCTTTTACACGCCCGGTATACTAGCTCTTCTTAATTAGGCTCATGGAACGTGATCATCTTACTTTCACAATCTATAATGGCATAATACTTGGAGAGCCAATTGATCCCCAAGATCACATCAAAGCCCCACAGTTGGTTTAATACTAATAGGTTGATCGGCATGATCCAATCGCCTATCTATACCGGACAATCCAAACACTTGTTATGTACATGGAATGAATGCCCAGGTGTATTCATCGTCCAATAGTCCTCATTATGTGTGACCTCTATGTCATGAGCTAGTGCAAATGATGTCGATATGCATGAATGCGATGCACCTGTGTCAAATAAAGCTCTAGCTCTAGTGCCTCTGATCAAGATAATACCTGCCACGACGTCGTCGGGGACTGGAATCGGCTCCTCCAGCTGAGTGGCAAAGACTCGCCCACTCGGTGCTCTAGATGCCTCCGGCTGACGCGACGATGACGAGCATCCAGCCGACATAGCCGGGGTTAACCCTGCTAGCTGTCTCGAGGTCGAAGGAACTGAGGCCGCCGTTGGTGCAGACGACGCCCATCTCGGGCACTCCCGTACCATATGTCTCGCCTGACCGCACTTGAAGCACTTTCCTTCGCCTTGCGGGCAAGTCATTGGTCGATGCTCGCCGCCACAAATAACGCAACAGGGAAGCTTCCCGCTCCTCGCTTGCTGTCGGGGATACCGAGGGGGTTTCTTTGCACTTGGCCGGCCCCCGGCACCGCCCGCCGCTCGCTTCTTGCTCTTGTCCTTTGCCTCGGCTGCGGACTCACGCTCCTCGCGTTCGTGGGCATAGCCATGCTCCGCCCACAAGGCTCGATCAAAGACATCCGCAAAAGTCGTAAGCTTAAGGATTTGCACGGCCCTATGAATCCCCGGCCGAAGTCCTCGCAAGAACCAATCGGCCCGGTCTCGGTCATCATGAACAACCTCCGGGACGCAATCGATAAGGTGGGAGAACTCCTGCTCGTAGTCCGCCACGGAGCGATCCCCTTGCCTCAACTTGCGCAATTTTTCTTGCAACTTCGCTTCACCGTGTCGGAAAAATAATTGGCGAACATCGCCCTCCTGAACTCCTCCCACAACATAGGCGGAAGATCGGGAGATCGATCCCACCTAACTCATTTCCACCACACCTTTGCCGCCTTCTTAAGGCAATGTGTGGCGAGGTACACTTTGTCCTTCTCCGAGGTATGCAAGTCCTCGAAGAGCGTCTCCATGGAGTCAATCCATGACTCCACCACCGCCGGTTCCACCACTCCCCTTTCGAAGATAGGTAGGTTGAACTTGTTGAACTGAATGAGAGCCGCCAACGAGCGCTCCCACTCTGCCTCATCCGCCGCACTATTAGGGTTTGAGGTCCCCGATCCGGCCGGTATCGCCGTAACTGGCACAGCCGCTGCGACCACACCCTCGGCCGCGCTCGGCACCACCGCAGGAGGCGCAGGGTGCACGGCCTCCACGGGTGCCGCCGCCGCCGCCTGCTGTCGCTCCAAGGCCTCATGGAGCCTTTGGATTTGCTCCCCTTGGCGCTGAACGGACTTCGCTTGTTGCCGCATTACGCCATTAAGCGCGGCCATCTGCTCCCGAAGCTCCCCGTCGCCTCCTGCTTCGGGTTGCACGGGAGTCGCACTTGGCTCCTCGGCCATAGACCTCGTCCACGGTCGACCACGAGGCAACTTAGGTCATCCACGAGGTGGCATTGCTTCATGAAATGAAGCTATTCACGTTAATTACTTGACCAATATATTCGATTATACCCAATCCGGCGAAAGCATATAAGTGCATTCATTTTCCTCCCAAAGCATCATGTCGTCAGCTGCCGATCATAACACAAGGAAAAGAAAACAAATAACAACTTAAATTTAGTCCGTAACCACATTAGAGACATATTAACATTAACCCAATCATAAGCTTTCGCTATAGTTTGATTCCAAGTCGCTCACGTTTCCTAGATCCTTAAGGTTTTCCATTCCTAAGGGAGCTAGGTCCATCCTATACTTTCACTTTTTGGCTCTTTACGCTCTGATACCATTATATATGTCACGCCCCGAACCCCATCCTATTTAGCTGGTTCGGACCCGTCAAACAGATGCCGAATGGATAGAGTCTTCCCTGTCCGCCCAAGGCTCAACAACCTGTACAAATAGAGTATGAACTTTGCACAAAATAGAAGCATACACAATGGCTTGCACAAGGGCAAGCAATAGCCAATAGTAAAAGTAATGAACTACGCTTAGAAAATCATTTATATTTTTTTTTGCATCATTTCTTCTCTTTTACATCACATGATCTCAAAATATAAGTTCTTGCATTTAAATATAAAATATTTAACAACATTCATGTTCCTTTTTTTTTTCCTTTAACATCTATAGTCATCAAAATACAAAAAGGTAATGTATAAAGGTATGCAACTACAAAATGGAAACCCACTCGGAAGGTCTCTATCTAGGGCGCGATGCCTTTACCGCTGTCGTCTGCCGGCTCGCTCAGTCCCAACTCTGTGGAAATAGTGGGATGAGAACTACAACAAAGTTTCCAGTAGGTTCGGCAACCGACCACGCCGACTTTCCCACTAGGTCTAAATCAGGCATAATAGAAGAATAGATAGATAGTAACCAAGCTAAAACAAATGCAGTTAATATGCCTAAACAATAAATAATGCTATGCTCAATATAGAACTCATGATGAATGCAAGGTCACTGCTCAGAACCCAATCTATAGGCTAGCCCGTAGGTTTCGCCCACAATAAACTCACCAACTCAAATCCCAGTATCGGGGAGACTACTACACCCAACAGGACTGTCATCTGGGGAGACTACTACACCCAGTGATGACAACTCCGGAGCGCATCACCCGAGGGGGAGCTACCACCCTCGGGCAAGGACTTATAGGTGAGCATGATCCAATCCTTAACTATAAGGATGTCGAGTTCAATCCATTCCTTAACTATAAGAAAACCATGCACTATGACCCTTAACTCTAGGGTTGAAATTGTCATAATGTCACTATCACTCTTTTACTTGCATTCTTTACTTTTACTAGTGTCATATACACTACTATGTTCTTATACGTATACCACACTTGTTTTCTAAGTGTCCCAACTCTAGCATTCTCGACTCATCAATGTCACTTTATACTTCTATGTCAAGATGTCACATTTGTTTACTAAGTCCACTAAGTTCTTGTCACTTGTCATGCATAAATAGGGTTTATAAAATTCCCACATTCTTACTAGTAACTCACATGCATTTGTACTTACAACATACAATAAATGGCTCAAATATAAACATACTATGCAATTTATGCTCAATACACATATGCTCAAATATGACACTTTAGACATAAAAGGAATTCCGAGCTCCTCGGATTGCACCACCCACCTTGGATGGTTGAGAGGATGCTACGGTGAATTTTTTGGGATTTTCGAAGCTCTACTTTCTCGCATGCGGCAAAACGAAGCCAAATTAGGCTTTTTCTCAATAACTTAATCTAGACCTTTTCGTAACGTCAAACGGAGTTGTCCCAGGCGTCGGAAATACCCCCAATTAGATTTCTATAAGGTCAATTTACCTTAAAAACACCCGGAGGCAACAGCCCCAAAATCCATGCCCTAACAATGCCATAAGGGAATTTCTCCTAAATTAATCTCATTCCTAAGCAAAAACTAGCTTAGAAACACCTAGGAAGTATGCTAATATCATTACTAAACCTTTAGAACCATTCCTAGGGGATCAACTTTGGATTCTAACAATCCACCATGAGAGGGTTCCAAGAAAACCACGATTTCATGGAGTTCAAAGCTCTAACATACTTTTAAAGCTTCTAAGAAGTCCAAAACTCTAAAACTTAGGGTTTAAAACCAAATCCTAGAAGAAATCTTACATGAACTCACCTTGCCACAAGCTATCCCCAAGTTCTTCTTGAAGGTGAGCTTCTAAAGCCACCAAGACCATCAAATCCACCTTCTCCAACTTCTACTCCTTCAATCCTTGCCCTAGGGCAAGAGTTCTAGAGAGAGAAAGAGGAAAATGAGAGGAGGAGGAGAAATGGTTGTGGGAGAGAGAGAAGAGTAGGGTTGGGGTATTAACATGTTGTAACAATTACAACAAAACTCTCCAAACACTTGTATTTGTAGCAGTTTTCATTTTGCTGTCAGACCCAAAGTGTACCGGTACACTTTAGGGTGTCACCGGTAATAAGATCGCGTATGGCCAAACCCGAGAGCAGCTCCCTCGGGTTTGGGGCATTTGTACCGGTACACTTTCATTTTGTACTGGTACACTTGTCTGTACCGGTGAAAACTCGATGGTTGTACCGGTACACATTGCCCAAACTTCGTTTTTGGCTCCGTTTCGATTCTATTTCGCGCTGATCGATGCCAAAACCCTTCTAACACTTCTAGAACTCATTTTTAACCCTTCCAACACTATTGGTAAGTTAATTGGAACTCGCCCAATTAATCCATTCATACACTTTAGTCAATTTGGCTAAAGTTCGCTATTTTCTATCGAGGTTTCGATACGTTACAGTAGCCCTACTATATATATATATATATATATATATAATTGAGCTCCTATGCTTTTAAAAGTACCAAGTTTTTGATGCTTGTAGATTTTAGCCATTGGATTAAGAGATATGCGGTTAGAATGATGTGGGCCCCCTAGGGTTTAGTGGGTGGTTGGTTGAATAGTATAATTTAATGGTTGAAAATGATCCGAGGAGTAGATCTAACGGTAAAAAACTTATAAGCACCATGTGCTTGGTGCTTTTACAAGCACCATAGCTGGACTATATATATATATATATATATATATATATATATATATATATATATATATATATATATATATATATATATATATATATATATAGCATATACATATCTCCATATGTATATACATATATACATACACATATTCATGTATAATGATACAGAAAAGCCCCTTATGTCTTCAATATTCTCATACAACCTGTAATATACCGAAAATTTAAAAAATAAATATCGAACTTTAGTCAAATTGACCAAAGTGCGAGGATAGTACACTTCGGAAAGTCCGAAGGTGTTAAGATGATCAAAAGTGCGTTGTGGGAGATTTTCGAGAGCTAAAGAGTAAAAATTCTGCAAACTGCAGATTTTCAGCACTAAAGAGTCAAAATTCTGCAAACTGCAGATTTTCAGCTCTCGGGGACCAGTCCCTGAAGGAAGAGACCGATCCCTGAACGCGTAAGAAATGAGAAAGCTGAAAAATCGGCTAAGTCCCAGAAAACCAGCTCTCGGGAACCGGTCCCTGCGGGGAGAGACGGGTCCCCGAGAGACCGGTCCCTCTCGGAGGGATCGATTGCATCGCGCGGGGGCCCTGGCTGCCCGCGGGGAGAGCTCTCTGGGACCGGTCCCTTGTCGGGGAGACCGGCCCCCGAACACGAAATCTGCCCAGTGCAGGGAGTGTAATAAAGTGGAAGTTGAGGGGTTTACTTTCAATTATGTAACAAATGGGTTATGTATGAGGGGTGTATGACATATTTTCTCATTTCCCTCTCCCTCACACTCCCTCTCTTCTCTCTTTCTCTCACTAGAAGACAAGGAGAAGAAGAAGACAAGAAAAAAGGAGGAAGAAAGAAAGGAGAAAAAGAGAATGAAGGTGGAGAAAAAGACCAAGGAGTGGAGCTACTTCCTCTTCTTCCTCTTTGGAGCAACATAGGAGCAAACTTAGAGGTAAGCTTGAACCCTATTCATGGTAGAACCCAAACTAGGGATTTGATTAACCTAGGAATGGTTTTAATAGAGTTTCTAGAGTGGATTGAAACTTCTTTTGCTTCTTGTTGAGATCAAACCCTAGGTTTGATATATGCTATGAGCTAGGGCACCCAAATTTGGGGCTTTTGCTTCTGAAGGATTCAAAGTAAAATTGACTCTCTAGAAATCTAATTGGGGGTATTCCCGACACGTTGGTGCGTTCGGATTGACGTTACGAAAAGCCAATGTAAAGATATGAGCGAAAAGCCTAATTTGGCTTCGTTTTGCCGCAGGTAGCAAACTAAGAGGCTAAAAATCTCAAGAAAATCACCGTAGTATCCTAGTATGCCTACGAGGTGGGTGGTGCTATCCAAACTTGTTGGAATTCCTTCTATGCCTAATGTGTCATTCAATTGAGCATATATTTATATTATTGCATGCATTATAGGGTAGATGTGATGTTATATATGTGAATGTTGCATGATGTGAGTACACGTGCTATTCGAAAATGTTTGAGAACCTATTCAACCCTATTTGTATGCATGAGATACAATGTGAGCGCCCAATGAGATGAAAGAACAAAGTGACACAATGAAACATAGATCGAGTGGCATCCGACAATGTAAAGTAATGTGACACTAGAGTTAGTGTGTGGCATCAAAGAGAAATGTGACGCAAAGAACAATGATAATGATTAGAGACAAGTAAAGAAAATGAAAGTGGCATAAAGAATGAATAAAGTTAAAGAACAATGATTGCTAGAGTTAGCAAAAGAAAGAGATGTAAAGAACACTAGAGTTAGTGTAAAGGCAATGATTGAACTATATATTCTTAGAGTTAAGGATCGATCATACTTGCTATGAGTTCCGTGCTTGAGGGCGGTAGCTCCCCTTCGAGCGATGCGCTCCGGAGTTTTGCATCACGGGTTGGAGTCAACCCGAGGACGGTCTTAGCGGGAGGAAGCTGAGGGCCTGCGATGATGGACTTAATGTGGGCAAGTTAATGTGGCGAAACCCCCGGGTTAGCCGTGAGATTAAAGAACAAAGAACAAAGATTAAAGAATAAAGAGTAAGGAGCAAAGAACTTGTATACTTGCATGATTTACGTTGAGCATATTTCTTGCTTTATTGTTCAAGCATATTAGCATCATGATTATAGTTTGGTTACTATTCTGTTTATCCTTTCTATTATGTCTGAGTTAGTCATAGTGGGAAAGTCGGTGAGATTGGGGCCGAACCCACTAGGAACTTCGTTGTAGTTCTCACCCCACTATTTCCACAGAGCCGGGACCGAGCGAGCCGGCGAGCGACCGTGGTAAAGGTATCGCACCATAATCAGAGGTCACCAGAGTTGGGTTATTTCATATTTTGATAGTAGCTACCCTAGTGTCATCTTTTGTACTTGAAGATGTTTAACGTAAAGTAAAGAATGTAAAGCTTTATTTTGAGGCAATGTGATGTAAAAGAAATTATGCAAGTAATGTAATGAAATGTAAAGACTTTATGAATGTACAAGTTGGATGAAATGTAATGTATGTGATCAAAAGAGAATCATAGTACTTGTGTAGATGTTTAGTTTCCTTTCTTTCACTCATGGCTATTGCTTACCCTCGTGTAAGCCGTTTGTGTATGTTTCCGCTAGTGCTTTTCTCTACTTGAAAATGTACAGGTGATGAGCCTTGGGCGGACAAGGAAAACTCTGTCCGTTCGGGGTTTGTTTGACGTGCCCGGGCCGGCCCAAATTGGTATCGGTCCCCGGGCGTGACATAACCATTGCCAGTATGCAACATTAGCATTTTAGTGCCACCTCTAGCATGACAAAAACTTAAAATTTCACTCCATTTAATGAAGATGCCTCCCAAACACTTAGGGCATGTTTGGTTCATCCATTTTAGATATGGAATCGGAATCGGTTTGATCAAATCCGATTAATTTTGTTTGGTTCGCAGGAATCGGTTTGGAATTCCAATTCCGGACTGGAATGGAAATGGCCCATCAACCTTCAACTTGATTCCGGACCGGATTGAGAATCCATTCCCAAAGCCCACCAAGCCCCAAAGCCCATGAGATCATCACCCTTCTCGCTCTGTATCCGATCGATCTCTCGCCCCTCTCATCTAAAAAAAAAAAAAACCCTATCCCTCACCTATCTCGCCCCTCTCTCAAAACCCTATCCCTAACCCTAGCGAATGCAGCACAGTGGCGCCGCGAACGCAGCACGGCAGCGAGACGGGGCGGCATGGTGAGTTGGTGCAGCGGCGTGGCGACGTGGAGGAGATTATTTGAAAAACCTAGCTTTGTCACAGAGGTTCAATCTCTTTTTTAAGCCTTCTCTTCTCTGTTCGAAATAGTCTAATTATAAGCTATATTGAGATCGCTCGTGGACACCTTCTCCATTATCGCTATTTTTAAGGTAGTCTATTCTTGGGCTCTCCTTTCAACAAATTAATGATCGTTACTTAGATTAAGATTACCCTTGTTGTTGCTTAGTTGATTTGTGTAGAGTTTTGATTATTTTTTTATGCTTGTTTGTGGACAAGAAGTGTTTACAATGAAATTTTTGCTTGGTGTCAGATTGTAACCAAAATTTAGAAAGTTGATATTGCATTTGATGAGCGAGGTCTGTAGATTAGAGATCAATATTAGAAGCATTTATCTGCAAGCGCCAATCACATGATGATGGCGCTAGCAGATTTGGTTGAATATGTGAGTAATAGGATGAAATTTTCTCCTCGTAAAAAATCTGAACCATTAGGAGATAATCTAGTATTGGTATATGAATGTGTGTTAATGACTACAATAGTAATCATGTGAAAATTATTAAACTGTCTTGTGTTGTTTTGCTTAGGACTTAATTCATATGGTCTTTATTGCTCTCCTAATATGTTCTCCGCAGTATAATTCTGATTTTGTTATGATTAGCTTGCTTTGCGACTGTTGGGAATTGTTGATCAGCTTACATTTACTTACTAGCTTATTTGCTAGTAAGTAAATAAGCTTAATCTAGTCCACATATGATAGTTTAAAATCCAATTAGATATGTGGACCTCACATTTTAGATAACATTGCTTAATCTAGTCTTGGGACCAAAGTGCTAGCACAATTATATAGAGAGAGAGAGAGAGACTGACCATTTTTAACGAAAGTGACAAAAGACTTCATGATCAGTACCTAAAGTTCCACATTTGAAGTCGAGTAGTTTTATATTTCTTAACAAGTTTATTTTTTGTAAAATGAGGAAAGCGGTATCATGCTCCCATTCTCTAAACGAAAAAAGTGTTATCGGACCATTTTCAACTATTTGATCAGTTTTGTTTTAAGCTTGTTTTCATAAATTGAGCTTCTAAATGCATCTTGGTTTGTGTAGTTATCAACAATTTGGCAATCAAACTCTAGCTGGTCATGAACTAATGTATGCTTTTGTACTCTTGTATGAACGAAATTAATTCTGGTAGAGTTTCCGTCAGTAAATTACCATATATTGACACCAATAACACAAATGTAGAGCTCAGAATCTATTATGAAATAGAAGCAGGAGTGCAAATTACTCTCGAATGTACTAAAAGGCATTATGTATCCACAAGTTCACTTGCAATATTAATCTTCTAGTTAGTTCCTCATCACTTCATTTTTCACCTTCTGTTGCTGTGTCCTATGAAATTTGATATGGCCTGGTTGGATCCCTGCTGAAATGTTTGAACTATAATTTTTTTTATTTGTTTGAATTACCAAACTTTTCTCAATTCCTTTTCTGTCACAAACCAATAGTTTCAACTTTAAACTTACCGGTTGTAATTAAATCTTTTGACATGACAGTGATATATAGAATGAGCCGTCTTCCTATAGATTTGAGAAGGAGACGACGAATGGTCATTACTAGCAATATGTATTTTATAGTTTGGCTAATTGTGTGGATGTATTTTATGGGTTATCTTATTAGGCTTATGCCTATTGAAAAGAGATGATATCTAAAGATAAGAAAAAATAGAAAAGAATTGAGAATTGAGAATTTACATAAGATCATAAATGAAAATGATAGAAATTGTGTGAGTCAACTTCGAATGGATAGGCGAACTTTTAGTATACTTTGTGAGATGGTTAGAGACATTGGGGGTTTAAGTGGTTCTCGCAACATGTCTTTGGAGGAGATTGTTGCAATGTTTCTTTATACTTTGGCACATCATCAGAAAAATAGGACAATTGCAAATTATTTCGACAGAAGTGGAGAGACTGTTAGTCGGCAATTTAATTTATGCCTGATGGCTATATTGAAGTTGCCTGGAAAGTTACTCAAATCACCGGAGCCAATTTCCAATGACTGCACGGATGAGAATTGGAAAGATTTTAAGGTATATAATATAATATTTTTTATTATTTTTATTATATATAAATTAGACAAATAGATTTTTTTATTTACATCAATTTTCATCTTGTAGAATTGCTTAGGAGCACTAGATGGTACATTCATTAAGTTGAAAGTTCCCGCCAAGGATAAAGCAAGGCATAGAACAAGAAAATCAGATCTTGCAACTGATGTTTTAGGAGTGTGCTCACCCGACTTGCAATTTATATATATATCGCCCGGCTGGGAGGGTTTCTGCACACGATTCTCGTGTGCTTCGAGATGCTATTACTAGACCACACGGATTACAAGTATCGCAAGGTAAGTTTTTATACGTAGTAAATACACACACACACATATAGATAGTTAGTTAATAATTTTTATCTAACTCTTTTTTTTTAACTTAAAGGTTGTTATTATTTGGTTGATTCTGGATATACCAATGCGGATGGATTTTTTGCACCTTTTAAGGGACAACTATATCATATGCACGTGTGGAGGGCTGGGCATCGACCACAATCGGCAGAAGAGTATTTCAACAAGAAACACGCCCAAGCTAGAAATGTAATTGAAAGATGCTTTGGACTTCTTAAGGGACGATGGGCAATTCTTAGAAGTAATTCTTTTTTTTCGGTGAAAACTCAATGCCGAATTATAATGGCATGTGCTCTCCTTCACAACCTAATTAGAAGGTATATGCATAGAGATCCAATAGAAGAAGACTATGAAGTAGAAGAAGAGGAGGAAACTTATGAGGAAGAAGATATAGAGAATGGAGTTGAGTTCATCACAACCGTTGAGACATCTGATGAGTGGACCAACTTTAGAAATACATTAGCTCAAGAAATGTTCAATAGTTGGAGAGCTAGATCGCTTAACCATTGATTGTACTGCATTTCTTTTTTTTGAGCAGTACACATGTATTAAACTTTATATATTGTTTCTTTTGAATGATTTTTCATTATGTTTTTCTTGGTATGTAGTAATCTTTATACTTTTGTTAATGTTTTGTTGTCGTTGTTGATTCTATCTTTCTAAATTGTGTAATTCTTATGCTTTTCTTAGCTACGTAGTTGTACTTAAGTATGCTCTCAAATTATTATAAATTGTTCATTACAAAATATTGGCTAATGCTATGTCTTAAATCGGTTTTACGTTTTTTCAATAGAATGGACTCTGATGAAAGTAATACAGTAAATCGTGGTAGAGGCAAAAACAAACGGCCATGGAAAGAGATGGAAGATGAGATATTAGTTCAATGCTTAAAGGAGTTAGCCGCTGATCTCCACTGAAAAGGAGAGAACGGATTTAGAAATGGTTACTTCAGACGTTTAGAGAAAATGATTGCTGAAAGGCTACCTGGCTGTGATTTGAGGGCTAGCTTGCACATTGAGTCGAGAGTAAAGTATTTGAAGCAAAAATATTGTGCAATTACGGAGATCTTATCAAAAACAGGCGTTACATGGGATGACCAAAGAAAAATAATTTCATGTGATAAAAAGTGGTATGATGATTGGTGTAAGGTATGTTATATCTTACCATTATGAAATAAGTTATTTTGTATTGCTTTCATTGTTAATTAATATTTTATATTTCTATAGATGCACGAGTCTGCCAAAGGATTATGGGGGATGCCTTTTCCACACTTAGATGTTCTTGCAGAAATCTTGGATTATGGGGGATGCCTTTTCCACACTTAGATGTTCTTGCAGAAATCTATGGAAAAGACAGGGCAACTGGAGAAGGAGTTGAAACATTTGTGGATGCAGTACATAATATAGAAAATGAATAAGCAAATCCTATGCTAGCTTATATAGAAGGAGGATGTCCCAATGTTGTAGATGATGATAATGAAAATGAAACCCAATCAGCGGAGAGGGCTGCTTCAAGTAGTTCAAGAAAGGCCAAGAAACATAAATCCAATAAAGAGAAAGAAGCAAAAGATCCTTTACAAGAGTAGGTGGAGTTATTTTCTAGAACTCTTGGACCATTCATATCTCGAATGGAGACACATTTTGCAACTATGGCTAATGTTATGACACGAGAACAGGAAATGGCAGAGAAGAGTACTGCAGAAAATAATACTGCTAGGGTACTGGCAGAGTTACTTGCTTTATCTTTTAATAGTAACCAAATTATAAAAGCAACTGATATTTTTGCCGCTGAACCTAGCAAGATGAATGTACTCTTTAGCCTTCCACAACAATTGAAAAGGCAATATGTGCTTGATGTTCTTAATTTGAGTGTTGGAGAGTCTAAAGCAGGATCTACTTCGAAAGAACTTTAGAAAAGTTAAGCTATAGGATGTTTTCATTTGTGTTTGTTAAGTTTTAGGTGGTTGTCATTTATTTTGTTATGTTGAGTACCGTACTTCAGTTGATGTAATTCTTCTAATGATACTGTTGCTATATTTTTTTCTTTTTTCAATAGGTGAAGATGAATGCACTTTTGTAGTTTTGGTATTTATGTTTTTTTTCGCTTTTGTTATTTCTTTTTTTTCATTAGGTGAAGATGAATGCATTTTTTGTAGTTTTGGTATTTGATATTTTACAGATGCATTTATGTTTTATTTCGCTTTTGTTATACTTTGTACGGTGTTTAATATTTCTTTTGGCAACCTATTAATGTAATTTTTCTGATGATACTACCATTGTATTTTGTTTTCTTGCCAAGTGAAGATAAGTGCATTTTTATAGTTTTGATATTTGATGTTCTAAAAATGGATTAGTTTATCTTATTTCGCTTGTTATACTTTGTACGATGTTTGATATTTCTTTTGGCAACCTATTGATGTAATTTTTCTGATGATACTATCATTGTATTTTGTTTTCTTGCCAAGTGAAGATAAGTACATTTTTATAGTTTTGATATTTGATGTTCTAAAAATAGATTAGTCTATCTTATTTCGCTTTTGTTATATTTTAGATAGTGTTTGATATTTTTTATAATTTTTTTCCTGCATAAAAGTTTGTAAAAATAAATTTGATAATTTTTTTTGGAAAACTCATTAGAGAATAGTATTTTATTTTTCATAAATTTTAAATAATATAAAATTATATTTGAGTGTTAAATTAGTATTATGAGATCCTATAATTTTTTAGTTTATATGAACCAAACAATGGAATGGGAATAACTTATTCCAATTCCTAATCCACAAATGAACCAAACGTCATGGGGGAGTAGGTCATTCTAATTACCATTCCAACTCATTCCCATTTCATTATCTATTCCAATTCCAACCTTGAACCAAATATGCCCTTAATCCTTTTCAACTTCATCTCAGCACCATTTTGCATAGATAACTCTAAATTTTGCAAAATCTGAGCCACTCATTTCCCACTGAATCTACTTTCAGGTAGAACCTTCCACTCGCCAAAATTGTGAAACTTTACACATGAAATGATAACTCCTTCGCGAAGTGCCCCAAATTTGCACTTTGCAAAAACTGCAATTTAGCCCTCTAACCCTTGAGTTTCTTACCAACAATTCACCAACGCGGGTATCTTGGCTAGTAGGACCTTTCCATAGATTTTCACGCAAAACGGAGCAACCAAAAAAATTCTAAAAAGCAAAAGCATTAAGTAATAAAAGGTCAAACATAAAATGGGATAATGCCATCACCTCTAACATAGCCAAACCATCAAAAATGACTAGTGGGTCATCTGAAACGGTGTCGGATTCATGTCCGAAGCTATCCTCAAGCCGAGCTTCACAATAAAACGCAGGTTACTATTCATTTAAGTGAATAGTATAAGTCACTATATGTCACGCCCCAGGGCAAAGCGGAAGCCCGCTCGGCACGGAATACGGTGAATCTTCACCGTGTTTGATTCACCGTGAATATATAAATATGAAACACGGTGAACCATTCACCTGTTCAACTTGCCCAGCAGGCTCCCAACCCGCCTACGTGGCGCTTGCGTGGCGCCTGCGTGGCAGGGGTAGGGCCATTTTTGCAATTATAAATTTGTTGGGATTAGTTTTAAAATAAAATTTTTTCAGTGAAAGATTTATCGTCTTTCTCATTTCTTGTCCAGTATAACAGTGTGTTTACAAAAAGTATTATTTGGTCAAATAAAATTTTAAAATAATGATTTGGGTAATTAGAAATTTTTTATAAATTATAATTAATAAAAAAAAGTCCCAGCAGAGAATGGGCCGCGTGTCGTACGTACTAGCTTACTAGAATATTTTTTATAACTAATCCTATCAATTTTTATAATTATAAAATTAATTTTCTTAAAAAAATAATTATAAAAATAGACTTTTAAATGCGGTGAATGATTTATCGCATTCATAACTTTTATTTAGCAGTAGAAAAATAATAAAAGCGGTGAACTATTCACCGCGTTTATCATCGTAGAATTATAATAGAAAGATAGAAAAAGAAAGAAAGCGGTAAATGATTCACCGCTTTTAAAAATGGATCGCTTTTATAAAACTATATTTATAAATAAAATTTTAACGGATTTATTTTTAAAATAAAATTTTAGATGAGAACTATTGAACTAAAAACCCCAGCTTACTACCCACCATCCCAACGCACCGGTGGCTCGCGGTGTTCGAGACATGGTCAATCTCCTTGTCACCTGCAGGGCGCCCGCTTGTCTTCCAAATTCACTCCCCTCCGTTGCTCCCAAATATAACATTGACGCTACTAGGTTTCAAATTCCTCTCCCCCTTTCTAACAATTCTAGAACCCTCTCTCCCGGTCTCCATCTTCTCCACTCTCCCTATCCAATCCCTAACTCTCCCAAACCCATTCGTCTCTCCTCCGCCGCCGCCGCCGCCGCCGCCGCCGCAGCCGACGCCGGAGAATCCATGGCCACGACCGCTGCCGCCGCGGCCGCGGAGGAGCCCAAGCCCTTCGCCGTCCTCTTCGTCTGCCTCGGTAACTCTCCCAAACCCTAGAAAACAACTCGCCGTCTTCGTGTTTGCTTATTGCATCGAGGCATTGGCTTTCTCACTGTTAAAGGTAACATCTGCCGAAGCCCTGCCGCGGAGGCCGTGTTCACGGACCTCGTCCGCAAGAGAGGCCTCCAATCCAAGTTCAGGATCGACTCCGCCGGAACCATCGGCTACCATGAGGTGACTCTTTCTCTTTCTCTTGTGTTAAATTTGTTCAGTTGCTGTGTGCAATTTTGAATTACTGAAAGTGGGTTGTCGAATGAAGGGTCGCCCTGCAGATTCACGGATGAGGGCGGCGGCAAAGAGACGGGGGATCGAAGTAACCTCGATCTCGCGGCCGATAAGGCCCTCGGATTTCAGAGAGTTCGATCTTGTTCTTGCCATGGATATGCAGAATAGAGGTTCCATTTTGTAATTTGATCATAAAAGTGTACAGGGGCACCCTCAATTGTAGGTCATTCTCAAATTCTCAAATTTACCTCTCAACACTATTTTCTTCCGATTGACATCCCTAACTTTTAATTTTTTTCTTTTTATTTACATTGTTTCATCTAATAAATTTTGTTAAGTTCAACTTTTGTAAATACTTCTTAGGCTGATGGAACTGCCACTTTTAGTAACTGATGATAATGACAACAGAGCCATTAATTTTAATGAATCCCCAATAAAGCTAAGTCGAGTACAACAATGAATAAGGAGGTGCAAATCAAAGAAGTATAAAGTTAAAGGGTCTATTTAAAAATGTCCCCTAAGTTGAGGGCTCTCCGTACGTAATTTGTCTTTTGTCTCTTTTTTGTTTTTGTGTGATTATAGTGATAAGTTCATTTTGCGGCTGATCTGCTAGATGATATATTGAGTGCTTATGAGAGGTGGAGATTCAAGGAGCCGCTGCCTGAGGATGGACCAAAGAAGGTAACTTCTGTCTTTGTTTTAATCATACCTGAGTTGCAGTTAGTGTTCCTTAGAGAGATACGCTTTTGAATCTGTTCTTTCCATTCGCTACTTGTGGAACTATTTTGTAGGGCATGAACTTATGTTATGCTACAAAATTTGGAGGAAGAGAACTTCTGTGGAAAGAAGTTCTATTGGAAAAATTGGGATTCTTTGTTATCGCGCGTAATTTCTTCTTTCTTGTGTATTTCTGCTTCTTTAGGCATTCAAGTTTCAAACCAAAGTTATATGTAAAGTGTTTTAAATAACTTAATGTTTGGACACATTGCGGAAGTGAAACACAATATGCAGCATATCAATTAGCAAGCAGAAATTGCAGAACTTTTCAAGTGGGAGAGAAAGTACAAGTTTGCAAGACTTGAGTTAAAAAAATTTACATCAACATTTTAGTTTGTGACATTATTGAAGAAGTTCTGAATATGTGCCATGAATTTTATCAGGATTATTGTATTATCATATGCAAACTTTATTTATTTCAAATTTTTGATGCATCAAAAGGATTATTTAAAGGCTTAAACTCTACACCTTGTGGACCTATTATAGACGTACTGTGTTTAGTGATTTCAATACATTCTCTTGTTAACCCACTCATCATTGGTGATTCATTTTTTGAATGAGTCAGAACAATCCAACTTACTCAACTTAAGCAAGCTTTTGATTTAGATTGTTCTACTAAGAAGTTTGGCTCGGTTCTTGTTGAGAAATTCGAATCTAAAATGAATTTGTTTAGTTTGGTCCAAATCTATCTGTTCGTGACCAAATCAAATGAACTCTACCTAACCTATCCTAAAACAATTTGATTTATATATTATGAAGCAAAACGACATATATGATATGCCAAATTTAGTCACATAATAATTTACAGCTTAAACTATATATTGTTGTGATGCTCACAATGAATACCACGAGTAGGCCCTTGTAATCATAGTTGTAAGCGACGAGGAGCCAAAAGACACAAATTGAATGTGGCAAGGGAGACGAAGGAGCTGAGTGGGAAGAGGAAGGGAGGAGTTAGGTGGAATCAGTTTAGGAGATTTTGCGTTAGGTATAGTAGGGAGGAAGAAAAGGTAAAGGAACAATTTACACAGGATATGTTTTGTTGAATTGATCTTTTCAATGTTTAGTTTGTCACATTTCGTGCATATTCGATCTAATTCAAGGATTAACAGAATAGTACAATTCTCTTTGTAGTGTGTAATTATCGACCTTCTCATGAACATTTAGTTGGTTCCTATGTATCTCGGAGACTTGAATTGTGCCCTTTCCATCATTTTTATCAAATGCACCACATTAGCCGTCCAACCAAGAACAATTCAACCTAGCCTTAATTTGGTTAGTCTGAAACTTCCTTGACCATGCTTATAAATTAAATCAACTTTGTTGAACTCATACTATAATGAGTAATTCATATACCATAAAGTAAAAAATATGTATTCTATTGTCCTACAGCATTGCTCATGGTGAACACGGCAAGCTGGCCTACCTAGGCGTTGACCCTAACATCGTACGTTGTGAGCAAGTCTTGTAGTTGTTGTTATGTGTCACAAGGATGCACATGTCGAAATGTGGGGACGAAGGAGGTGAGGATGGCAAGGAAGCATTAGATGTAGTTCATTTGGAAGAAGAGAGAGGAGGAGGCGGATAAGAGCAGGAAGAAGGTGGAATTATTAGGGGAGAATTTGCAAGGCGGATAAGAGCAGGAAGAAGGTGGAATTGGGCAAAGGAAGAGGTAAAGGAACTGTTCGTATAAGATATTTTTGTTGGATTGATGTTTTAAATGAGTTCAGGGCATTTGGTTCTTGTGCTATTTAACGTTGAGAATTACTAGAGTAGCACTGTTGTCTATGCATGTGTAATTGCTGACCTTCTTGCCAAACTTTTTTGCGGGTTCTCTGTAACTTGTGGACTTGGACTTACACTCTTGCCATTACTTTATTCTAGTGCGCACTATTTCATCAATGCACCCCGAAGAAATTTGAACCGAAACTTGCATTTAGTTTGATTCAAGCATATCCTGATTGGGACCCAAAATCAAACCACCTTTATCCACCTTATCCTAAAACAATTGATTTATATATTACGAAGAAAAACAAAAACTAAATTTTAATCATATAATAATTTAGAACCCAAATTGTATCTAGCCATGTTACTCACAATGAACACCACAAACATGACAACCCCAACTTTGATTCCTCACCCTAACATTGTGTATTGCAAGACAGTCTGCATCTGTAGTTGCGGCATAAGAAGCCACATGCTGCAGGCGAACACAAGGAGGAAGATTTAGGAGGTGAAGATGACAAGGAAGCGTAGGATGTGCTATATTCTTAGAGGAAGATAATGAGGAATAAGAAAGGAGGAGATCATGGAATCGCTCGCAGAGAGTTCACAGTAGCTTTGTGGGTATATATCATCGGGAGCAGAAAGGGGTTGAGGAATAGTGCTAAGGGGGTATTTTTGTTAGATTGATCTTCTAAATGATTTGTTTATCCCATCTCGTGCTTATGCAAGTTAATCGCAAGGATTGACAGAATAGTACCATTCCCTTTGCAGTGTGTAATTACCTATCCTTTTTGTCAACTGCTATGTGTGTTTTCTATATCTTGGAAGATATGCCAGTTTCTCATAAAATCTTATAATTTATCAGAATGAGAGTAAAACGAAAAATGATAAGGCTCATGACATTATAAGAAAACATATTATAGGAATAATTAGAGTCTTAGGCTCTTAGCCCATAATTATATGCAAAGTGTATTAATTAAGTTCATGTTTGGATGCATTGTTGAAGTGAGAGGAAATATGCAACACCTTAATTGTCAAGCAGAAAATTTAAAAGTTCTCTTAGGGAGAGAAATGGTAATAAGTTTGTAAAACTCGAGTTAAAAAGGTGCTTTACAACAAAATGTTGGTTTGTAGATGCTATTGAAAATGTGTCACAAATTCTAATAAAATAGTATTATCGTACTCAAAACTTCATTTATTCAAAACTTTCGATACATTAAAAGGATCCTGTTGGCGTGAACTCTACGTGTAGACCTACTATATTCTTGCAACATTTTATAATTTCAATACATTCTCTCATTAAGCCATTTATGATTAGTGCTTTAATTTTCGAATGGATCAGAATAATTACGCTTTCTCAACGTAAGGCGTTGATTTAGTTTCTACTAATAAGAAGTCGGACATGTTTTTGATTGAGAAATTTTGGTTAGAAATTCGTTCAGTTCAAACCTATCCTAATGGTGAGACAATATTGAATCAACCCTGTCCAATCCATCTTAAAATGATTGATTTACATATAATGAAGCAAAACAATATATATTATATGCCAAATTTGTCACACATTATTTTATCACTTTTATCATTTGTGACTGGTTGCTTATAGCAAACGCAACGAGTAGGCCCATGATGGTGATTCTAGCATTGCGCATCACGAATAGGACCTTGCAATCGTAGTATTGGGTCACGAGGAGCCAAATGCCATAGGTGACTACAAGGAGGGAGATAAAGTAGGCAAGGATAGCGAGGAACCACAAGATGCACTTAGTAAGAGGAGTATAGAGGGAGAGCAGGGTGGCAGTATTGGGGGAGACTTTGGGAGAGCTTTTTGGGAGAAGGAAGAAGTATATGAACACTTTTCATGAGATAATTTTATTGGATTGACATTTTTAACAATTAGTTTGCCCTATTTCACAGCAATGTGATATAATCTTGAGGATTAATAAAATAGTATGGTTCTTCTCTCTGTTAAGTTGTGCTTTCTTTTTCACTAGATTGGCTTACTCATAAAACCAAATTAGATAAAATCTTGGGTTATCATAAGGATGGGGTAAACTTGTGCACGAGTAGGACGTGCAGCTATGTGTGTCTCTATTTGAGATAATGATTGCTTGGAGCCTAAGTTATCTCATGGTTGGCTAGTCTGTGGGATAAGATAAAATATTCTAAATTATCAAATTCTACTCATACTGTGAACCGACTTCGTGGAACTATATAGAAAGGCTTGAGATGACAAAACCGAGTGTATTAGAGAGGACTTATTTCATAGTCTTCGATTGCGGCATAAAGTTTGAGGTTAGCAAAGTGGAGTTTCTGGGCCAATTGCTTGAGCATGTCACTTTTCAAAGCAACAACTTATAGGCTTTGTTTAGGAATTTTGTTCTTCTCTAATATTGTTTTCTTAATTAGGTTTGGAAAAGCTCCTTGCGGGTCTTTTCATGTAGCAAAGATGAGTAGGTTTCACCGTAAGGCATTTGTGTTTGGGTTTGGAGTAGACAAGGTGAAGGCTTGTTCTTTTGTTTCTTCATATAGTGGAATGCATTTCTTTCACTCTCCTAGTGGATATAGGGAATTGTTGAACCAAGTAATTCTCGGTCTTTTCTTCTGCATTTGATTTTTTTTTTTGTTTTATTGTTTGCTATTCTACGGGCTTGTTTTCCTCGCTGTCGGGAATGGTGCTGTTGAAAAAGTGTTGTATGAAATAGTGCGGTGCTATTAAAAAAAATGCTATAGAGCATTGACTGATTTTATTATAAAAGTATTATTTATTGTAGAAAACTAAAAATCTGTTAAATTATTGCAAAACTAATACGAAGTGTATTAAAAAAATATAAATTCAATTAAATGGTCCCATTAATTATATTTTATTAACACCTCCTTAATTTTTCATGTTTTAAATTTAAAAGTATCGGTGAATTATAATTCAACTTTAAAAAATAGAAGTTCAAGAATAATTGAAAAAATTAAAGATAAAAACTAAATTATGTAAAATTAACAAAAAAGGAGAGAGAGGTGGGAAGAGAGTTAAAAATAAAAACTAAGATTGAAACTAAATTATGTAAAATTAACAAGAGAGGGGGAGAGAGAGAGAGAGGTGGGGAGAGAGTTAAATATAAAACTAAATTAAGTTACCAAGAGAGAGAGAGAGAGAGAGAGAGAGAGAGAGTACAGTTTAAAGAGAAAAAGGGTAGCGAAATTATTATTTTGGATAGAGCTGAATAAAATTATCTGTATAATAGTATTTTTGTTATTTTAAACAAAAAAAAGTGGGAAACGATCTACAATTTCTTTTTACTGAAGAAGCTCCGACAAAAGAGCTTTTGCAATTAAATAGGAAAATACAGATTTTGCAGTTTCATACGGCAGCATTTTGGTTGCCAAACAGTTGGAATTGGGCCAAAGAGCTTTTTGGCCTGGCAAAAGCTGGGCCTAATAGATACTCTGTTGCATTCATCTGTGTTAATAGCAGTGTAGGGCGGTCCTAAAATCCCCCAACACTCTCTCCTATGTATAACTGCCAATCCTTCTAGTTAACTTTTCTATGGGTTCTCTGTATCTTGAAGGCTAGGACTCTTGACCCATTCCATTGCTTTCATCCAGTGCTTCATTCAGCTATGCAGCCCTAATTTTAGCTCTCCTGATGGTTCGTCCGTTTATTTCATCCATTATGAAATTCTGTTACTTGAGTAGTTATAATTTTTCCTTAGTTAAAAAATGATATATACTTCAATAATCATCTGAGAAGAGAAATTTACTGCTCTGAATTTGTTATGGGCCTAGCAAAGTGATAAGAGTCATAGATTGTCCATGCCTGTAAACATGCACCATGCAGGTTAGCAGGACTGTAGGTAAGTTTTTATCTTGTGGAGTATCAAACTATGATATTAAAATATATAGTTTAAGTTAATGTGCTGCCAACCAATAGAATACATAGGCCTAAATTTCTAGAGTTAAGCAAAAGAAGCTATTGATCTAGGGACCAAAAATGTTTGTGATCATCGATGCTTCTATGTGATTACCAGGTGGGCTTGTATTCGGTTGTCTTGATCAATGTTTTGATCCAACAAACATACTCAATTAGGGCTTGTTTGGATGCACAAACATCATGTTCAGCACATCTCATTTTATTTACACAAGGAGCATGCGGTAAGTGGAAAAGTGAACTGTGTAATTAAATGTCTACAACAACATACTATAACTGGCCTCAAGTTAATTTTTGGGAATAAGATAAACGACTCGTGAAAGGAATTCATTGTCGTGCAAGGGACTAAGGGCTTGTTTGGTTCAAGGGTGGAATTGGAATGGATAATGGAATGGGAATGAGTTGGAATGGTAATTGGAATGGCCCACTTTCCCAAGACGTTTGGTTTATTTGTGGATTGGGAATTGAAATGAGTTATTCACATTTCATTGTTTGGTTCATATAAACTAAAAAAATTATAGGATACTATAATACTAATTTTACTCTCAAATATAAATTTATATTATTTAAAATTTATGAAAAATATAATACTATTCTCTAATAAGTTTTCCAAAAAAAATATCAAATTTATTTTTAAAAACTTTTATTGATGTGGGTTAGGGATAGGGTTTTGAGAGAGGATAGTTTTTTTTTTTTTGTTTTGATGAGAAAGGGGTGAAGAGAAGGATGGTGAGATGGTCACATGAGCTTCGAGAACTTAGTGGGCTTCCGGAATGAAATCTCAATCCGGACTAGAAGACCGGAATCAAGTTGAAGGCTAATGGGCCATTCCCATTCCAGTCCGGAATAGGAATCCCAAACCGATTCATGCGAACCAAACAAAATTAACCGGATTTGATCAAACCGATTCCCATTCCATACCCAAAATGGATGAACCAAACAAGCCCTAAAAACAAACTCAAAACTCCTAGAAAATCTTTGCAGCACACTAGTTATTATTGTATTGTTTTTTAAGACATTCCAACAAGCCCTTAGAGGGGGAAAAAAGGTTTGGAATAAGATGGAATTTCCTAGACTTCAGGACTATGTTTCTATATAAGTGGGACAAATCATCATAGAGAAAGTCAAGATAGAGGAAGTAATAAAACTATATCACTCTCTAGATCATTGTTTGTTTGTCTGGAATCAATGTAGAGAGAGTCAAAATCTAATGGTTAAATTTAACATTTAATGCATGTAATATTGTATTAATTATGAATGGTCTTAGATTTGATCCCAGTGACTTTACACCCATTCTAGGGTGAAGCCACTTACACCACTTTGACCGGGTAGAGAAGTCTAGTTTCATTATTTTACTACTTTGTAGTGAATCCTCGCCCCAAACTAGAGGATCTGAGTCCTCCTTCAAAATGTATTGGCATACAAAGGACCGTGATCTTACAGGTGTGACGTTAATTTATGCCCTGTCAAATTCTGGACAAGCTTCCCCAAGTATTTTCGTAGAACTGTTTCTTTTTGTTTTATTTTTTATGCCTACATGAAAATGGTATTGTTGGCTGTTATTAAGCGATAAGAGTCCCGCACAATTTTCTAAATGTTTTGTGACTCTTTTTTGAGAAAATGTTTGTGAAAAACCCCCTTTTATCTCCTGCGGAGTATCCATGGCTTTGCAACTTCACTTTCACCAAATCGAGCGCAAAACTAACACTTAAAGTGCAGTTTGCCCCACCAGTTACACTGAAACAGTTGTCCACTTGTGATATTTCTCATGAAGTACAATTTATTGAAATATGGGGTTTGAAAATAAAAAACTTTTAAGAAAGCATTGGATGCCGTAAACCCTAATAACTTCTATTTTCACAGTTATGAGGCTGACATGTGGACTTTGTAGTTTGGTGGCATATGTGATTTAAGCGTTGCATCGAAGATATCCATGTTAGACCAAATGCAGACCTGGCTGTGCTTTGCTATGGCCTGGGTTATGCATCAATGTTTTGCCTCTAGAAATTATGAGGCTTTGTCATTGTTTGTTGAATATTTGTGATTGCACGAAAGCTTATTTTGTGCCCTTTCTTTTTCTGGTATCATTCATGCAGGTGAAGATGATGTGCTCCTATTGTACGAGACATGAAGAAAGTGAAGTTCCAGATCCTTATTATGGAGGTCCACAGGGTTTTGAGAAAGTAAGTGGCAAACAAAGCACAAAAAAAAAAAAAGAAAAAAAGAAGAAGAGAGAATCATAATCTCATTGCGCTTACCTCAGAAAAGAAAATGAAATGTTTTATCAGAACAAGCTATATTGCACAAGGCCATAGAAACAAAACTTTGTTTAACGGCATTGGGAAACTAAATTAAGGCCTTTGTCAGTGCCTTGTTTTCCTGACTAGATTCTTCCGTGGTAACACTTCATCATTTGGCTTCCATTTTACCGGCCATGAAAATGACTATCATTGCTTTCTTAAGATATAAGCAATTCATAGAAGCATTGCTTTCTTAAGATATAAGCAACAAGGTTGTAAATAGCAGATAGCAGGTATATAGTGTTGAGGGGTATAGCGGATAGTGGGCGTCATGGCGGTCACTATGAATCCATATCGGGATTCATAGTAAATTATTTAAATACTCCTCTTCCTATATGCATTTGTATTTAAGATAATAGCAATAAAATGTTAGTTCAGAGGTAGAAATATAACACTTTTTAATTTTTCTGTATTTATATGGACAAACTTCAAATAGTACCTTGTGGTTTAAAGTATATCAATTTAGTATCCTGTAGTTTCATTTTTCATTTTTCGTCAGCTCCTCTGTTAACATTTCGTTAAATTATATACAAAAAACTTTAGATACCCCACTTAGGTTTATCGAATATTCACTTTAGTACCTTTTAGTTTTAACGTTGTTACTGATTTAACGAAAAAAAATTAGTGGAAGAAATAATAAAAGGAGAAGAATGAAACCACGGGGTACTAAATCGATACACTTTAAACCACAGGATACCAAAGTAAGAAAGTGCGAAACCACAGGGGTAGTATTTGATGTTTTTCCTATTTATATTCTGAAGTATTTTTACTTAGTGGTCTTTCATAGCTGCGGTGATGCTTTGGTCTTTCATAGCTGCGGTGATGCTTAGCCATAGATAAACTAGTGTTGTCACCACGTTGCTTTTCTCCCCACACCAATAAAATCATGCTTTTCTCAGTTTCTCGTGAAAAACATGTTTGAATAGTTCTAGTACCCACTAAGTATTTTGTTTTTTCTATTGGGATAATTTCGCAAAATTTAATTATTTTAGGGCTAAATTGATCTTTGAATTTTTAGAAATTTGAGGTCTAAAATAAACGTGCTTTGTCTTGCTATGGTGCCTCTATGAGCGCCATAGCAGTCGCTATGGACACCATAGCAGCGGCTATAATTTCAGTCCGCTATATTCTGTTTTTAACAATATATCGTAGCGTTTATTCATTAAAATGGCTATAGCGGCCGTAGCATTCGCTAATTAAAACACCGATAAGCAATACATTGAAGCATGAACATCCAAAAGAACCATCCTTTCATATCGCTTCTTTATTTTTTTGTTCTAGGAAGAAATGACATCATTTGTGTAATGTTAGTTGTCCATTGTTGATACGTTGGACCTTAAAATTACTGTTGTGCCATTGCTGAAGTTGTTGCGGCCTGGTATTGCAGGTCTTGGATCTATTGGAAGATGCATGCGAAAGTTTGCTTGGCAGCATAATAGCCGATAATAGCCATATTGCTGTTTCGTAGTCTCCCAAACAAGGCTCTGATGGGTTATTCATGAAGTGTGTTAAGCAAATGTGCCATTGTGCAGAGAATTCGAATCAAGCTATTCCGTCAATATTATAAATCACTGCATTGTAATTTCTCATGTCTAGCGAATTGCAGCATTTTGTGACTCAAATGTGATTTATTGAGAATTATTGTTCACTAATACATATCTTAATGTCATTAAGCAAAATTTAATTGATGCACTATTGAGGTTCTTGCAGAAAACAATTACAATATAAATGTAAAATTTCTTACCTCAAATACTTAGGTGGTAAAATGACTAGTTTCGTTGGTCATTCTCCTTTTTGTTCTGGAAGACTGGAAGCACATTTTACAGTTTGGTCTTTGAAGGTCCAACGGGCTGCATCTCTTCCAATTCATGCTTATAATAATAATGCAACTTTCTGTATGCTGCAGCTCACCAGTAATAACAACGGTACGTGTACAGTTTCGGCTAATTTTTCTGCCGTTCTCTCTCAATTTCTTGCCCTCTGATGGTAACTTGTAACTGTTCTTGTAATTTCCCAAGGTTTGATATTCACTGCGGCGGTCACAATTAGAAGTATATTTCTTTAAGAAATTTTACCTGAGTCTCTGATCTTTGAATGAGTTTGTGGGTTGAGGATGCCAGTTTTCCTTCGTGTGAACCCGCTTGCAATGATTCGAATGCATTTTGTTGCTCTGTGTTGGAGTGGATGCCAGATGCCTTTCGATAGTCATGCCGATCCTCTATTAGTAGATGCCAAAACTAGCGAAGCTATTCTATACCCACCCCTACTTTTGACGAGCTCAAAATTAAGTTATCAAAACACTCGCTGCATATTTGACTTGATGTCTGATGGAATGTATTGCTGGTAGATACACTCTGACCTCGCCGGCCATACTCGCCCCTCAATGCATTAACCGATTAATTACTTGAAACGTGTGGTTTAGGAATGCTGATTTAGCGCCCTCTCATTTGTTTAAAACAGTTATTCTTCTAGACAGCATTTATAGGAACTGAAGTCGAAATAGAGCAATGTCAAAATTTCCTCGGCAATAATTTATTTTCTCGGATTTTACAGCGAAGTTATAAGGAACTGTGATGATTTTTCCTTCTTTTTATACTGGGTTAATTATAGGTGTATAGACTAATCTATCTAATAAATTAAGAATAACATTTCTTTCTTAGAGTTTGAATGATCCTGAAGACTGGTTAGTTCTTGCTGATTAATACCGCAAATGAAAGGTCATTACGGACCTTCAAATATTGATGATGTTAGTATCTATTTAATTTTAATGTGATTTAAAACTTTATTTTGGTCCTAGAGCATTTTGGAAGATCCAATATAAAAAAAGCTTTGCCCGGAAACTTGTGTATCATCTACATGCATGAGTTTAGTTCTAGATGGAAAACTCAGAGATGTGGTATTCCAGATGGAAAACTCTCACATGTTGTAGTATCTTATATGTTGTACCATCTCCTAATCACATGCTTAGGTGCTAAAAAAAAGCGCCATTCATTTATCACACGTAGGCGCGCGCATGGCGCGAGCACATGGCACGAGCATGAGCCCGTCCAGACCGTGTGCAATCTTTGCTATCCGGTTCAGTGTACCGTACCTACAATTAATTAAGCCTTATATTTTATTTTTATCTTGTACTTTAGATTTATTGTATTCGAGCTTTCTAATCCTTTATACTTGATTTAGTGTATTTTAACTTATCTGAGAACAGCTATTTCTCTACAGTCAAATTAGCTGTTGGACCCTAGTGTCAGGGACTTAAAAAAATTTCTATGCAGCCCGGTCCCTGGCCCAAATCTGCTTAGCGAGTTCGGGTTGAAGACGGATCGAATCGGGTTGTCAAAGAGGCCCAAACCCAACCTTCTGTGGGAAACTCAAGGGTTATGAAACTCATGGGAGTTATGGGTGACTCTTGAGCTTTTGGCATTTATGAGGGCTCATAATGTGGGTTCATTATGTATGTAGTGGGTGAGTTGAAAAGGCACCTTTAGGCCTATAAATAGTGGGGTTGGCTAAGGCCATGACACACAAGAGAGAGTGTGTTTGTATGCTGTTTGTAGGTTGTAATTCTCATTTCTAAGTAGTGTAGTACTTAGTTTTTTGAGAGAACCTCTGCCTCTTTCTCTTTGTCATTTCCCTTTGCATACTTAGTCGTAGGACGCGAAGGTCCGGGCTAGCAACAGGGACAAAGGCTTGTCCATCTTCGAGCAGGAAAGGTGGGCGCCGCACGGGCTTTGCGAACGAAAACGCTAAGTGCTAAGTCGCGTGATAGTCTTGGTATCAGAGCCCGGGTTCGCAGCGAGGAACCATGTCGTCATCCGATGCGGGAGCGTCGGAACGTGGGGGCGACCCTCCATAGCAGCCCTCCAAGCGAAGCAAGAGGCAAAGACCTCTCAGCGAATCACTATGGATTCGGCGTCGAATTGGAGGACCGCCTTGTGCTGTTTTGGAGGACATCATCGCGAAAATGAGGTGAAAAGGTACACGATGATGGATCGGATACTTTAAACTCATTCAGAAGATGTCCACAGCCATGGAGGAATAGCTCGTACTGCCATGAGACATTTCGAAGCGACCTTGAAAGCTCAGAGCCCCAACAGAAGAATCGTTACGATAGGAAGGCGAAGAAAATGTGATCGAGGAGCTTGTTGCTCGATCGACGAGGTCGAGAACTCAAGACAAGAAGTAACGATCCTTGAGACCACCCCGCCTGCCCGCGCCCTGGCACAGACCCCAACAAGAAGTCCGCTTCGGAAAGGATAGTTCCTAGCCTAAACTTTCAGGGGAACCTCGCCGACGAGAAGGAGATTCGCAATTTTTCTGTGGCACATGGAGCGCTACTTCAAAGGCGTTGATGGCTGGAGACGAGGATGAAGAAAGTCAGGCTGGCGTCCCTTGATACCTTGCTGATGACGCGAATGCTGTGGTGGCGTCGGCGTTCAGCAGAAGCCGAGAAAGGGCCAATGCAGCTTGAAGACGTGGGAGGACTTACGTGCCGAAGCTCAAGGCGCGAGTCTTACCCCGAGACGTCGAGTACTTCTGCGAGGAAGCACACTTCGACGGCTCAAACACACCGGACGCCACGAGTATAGTCAGGAATACTCCAAGTTGATCGCTGTCCCATCACAACAGCGAGATGATCGCTTAATTCTTCTTCCTCGAGCGGACTCCAACGCTTGGCGAACACGGACTTGTGGACGCGAATTCAGGATGCTTGACTTCCGCAATTGCCTTGGCGGAAAAACTGCCCGAGTACGAGCGGGCGGATTCAACTCGCAGCAAGACGCCACACAGCGAACAGCTAAAGGTGGAGAGACCGCGCGACCAGAAGGAGCGCAGGGGCCGCGAAGGGGTCCTGTGCGGCCGCCAAGAAATTGACCCGTCTACTCTGGCAGTGAAACCTTTACGAGGACTGCCCAAACAAGAGAAGCTGAATGCTTCCAGACCGAGCAGGGCGAGGCAAGTGGCAGAACCTGACGAAGATGGCGCCGCTTAGGCTCGTCAACGCGGTTAGGGGCTGGCAAGTCAAGCACAAGCCCCCAACAAGGAGCTTGGCTGTACATCGATGTGACCTTAACGGCAGGGCACACAACGAGCATTGTGGACAGGTGAGCCACTCACACTTTGTTGCGGAGGCTGGAGGCCAACGGAATAACCTTCCTTGAGAAGCGATGCTAGTCAGGATCTAAGACCGTCAACTCTGAGGCGCAACCTGTGTGGGCGTGGCCAACGGGCGTGCGCCATTGCACGTGGGACTGGAGAGGCACCGTAACTTCCCCGCTGCACCACTCGAATCGGACTTCCAAGTCATACTAGTATGGACTTCCTTGCTTCGTCGAAGCGGTTCCGATGCACACACCTTGGGGCCGTTAAGCAATCATGGATGAGGCGGCCCATGCATAGTCCTAAGTGAGCAGGAGAAAAACGGTAAAGCTACCCAAACCCTCTCTGTGCGTTGAGTTGCCCAGGGGGTAAACAGCTGGCGAGATGACTTACTTTGCGGCCTCCGCGACGAGGTGATGCGACGAGGGCGTCCGACGAGGAGAGCCTTCCCTGCGGAGAGTTGACGAGCGGTCTTGCAGATTTCTAGATGATCTGCCAAAGGACCATGCACGAAGCAAACTTCCCACTCTAGACGGGAGTAGATCATGCATTGAAGCTGCGAGCTATGGAGCCAACGCCAGTGAATAGCGCGCATATTAGAATGGCCGCCGAAGCTCGAGAAGCTGCAAAAGGAGTTTGAAGGAGCCTCCTGATGCGGGCTTCATCCGACTGTCGAAGCACCTTAGATGAGCACCCCACGTTTTGTTCGCAGGCAAGAGAGACGCGAAGCCTGCGGCTTTTGTATCGATACCAGTGTCGGCTCAACACAGGTAACGGTAAAAAACAAATACCCTATTCCTTTTGTTGCAGATCTCTTCGATTCCAATTGCGAGCGAAAGATATTACCAAACTCGACCTTCGCCTGGGTATATCAAGTGCCGGATTGCAGAAGGAGACGCGAGAAGACCACGTCGTGACGAAAGTACGGGCCGATGAGTTCCTTAGTCATGCCGTTCGCTGCCTGAACGCGCCGGCAACCTTCTGCACACTTAATGAACAAGCTTGTTGCATCCTATCTCGATCGCATTTGTGGTGGTTATCCTCACGGACATCGTGGATAACAGCAACACCTTGGAGAGAGCACAATCGAGCACATTGCGAACCGTCTTCCAGTGCTCGCGGAGATACACGCTTGTCGTTTAAGAAGGAGAGTGCATCTTCGCGAAAGGAAAGTCACTTCCTTGCACCGGATAGGCCAAGGCCTGTTCGATGGACCAGCGGAAGGATGCGAGCCATCTGGCCGATGGAGACACCACGAAGTGTCCGAGTTGCGGTCTTCCTTGGGCCTCGTCAACAACTACCCGCGATTTCATCTGGCTTGGCTACTCTGCGAAAGCAGCCTCGTTGACGGATCCTGAAGAGAAAATCACTACGTGGGTTTTGGACCTTCCACGCGCGGAGGCACTTCGGAGGACCTGAAGCGAGCGTGACGGAGGATCCAGTGCTGCTGACTATACGACTGGCAGTCCGCACTGTTTGGCGGTACATAGTACTCCTCTGACTTTGCCATTGGCGCGGTGTCCCTGCGTGCACGCGATGGGCACCCATCGCTATGAAGAGCCGCCAACTCATAACGAACACCTAGCGGCGTTACACCGTCCAGGAAAGAATGATCCGCTGTAAGTGCATTGCTTGCGAACCTGGCGGCACTATTGCTCGGGAGCAAGTTTGTGGTGCCACCGAAAACCTCGCCACGAGCTATACTTCAATCGCAAAGAGCTCGTCGCCTAAGCAGGCGGGTGGCAGACTTCTGGCGAGTTCGACATGGAGATCAACAATACAAGCCCGAGCAGGAAAACGCATGGCTGATGCTCTCAGCGCAAGGCTGAGCTTTGCAAGCCGTGTGGCACTCAGGTACGCTCCGCGATCGCTTCGTCAGGAAACCAACGAGGTAACCTATAGGTCAAAATGCTGTGCAGTATTGATCAGGAGGGCAAAACGCAGGAAACGGTTCTGGCTGAGCGATCCGGGTCTCCTCACAAGGCCGACCGGGTGTACGTGCCAAGTGGGCAACCTTCGCCGCGAGCCTCAATCCCAGGAGTCCATGACTCCAAGTGGGCGTGCCAACCGGTCAGAAGCGAACCCTGGCGATTGCTCGAAGGCCGCCTACTTTGGCCGGATGGCCGAAGAGTGGAGGCTACGTGCGAACCTGCTTGGTGTGTCACAAGACAAAAGTAAAGTCAACCAGGACCTGGCGGATCATCGACTTTACACTGTCTAGCCGTCGTGGGAGAGCATTCGATGACTTCATCTCCGCCTTAACAAAAGGTGGGTGCCTTTGGGTCCATTCTGGTGGTGGTTGATCGATTTATGTCCAAGTAGAACCTTTAATTGTAGCGTCGGCCGCGATTGCACGGCTGTGAAGCGCACGCCTCTTTCGTCAGCGCAGCATTGTAAGCCTTTGGGGATGCCCAGAGCTAATCGATGAGCGACTGCGACCCCAGGTTCACTGGCAAGTTTTGGGACTGTTCAAAATCTGGGGTCGGAGTTGCTCTCTCCACAGTTGGACATCCACAGACCGCACGGCAAACTGAGGCGCGTGAACGCCTCTTGTTGAGGAGTATTTGCGGCACTATGTGATGTTGCATCAGAAAGATGTGCATCATCTCGATGTCGCCGTTTGCTTACAACTTGCGGCGCAGCGAGTGCTACAGGCTGGCAGCCCCTTCGAGTTGGCCGGATCGGGCCGACAACAGCACTTGCCCTCAAAACGCTGCTGCGGACGAGCATTCCGCAGCCCCGTTGCTCTTCATATGTACACTACAACTTGACATGAAAAGGGCTGAAATCGAAGGGAACTATTGGAGAAAGCAGCCCGCCGGATGAAGGAAAGTGGGCTTGCCGAAAAGGCGACAGCCTGGAGTTTGCCGGAGGAGACCCTGTATGGCTCAAGCTTCATCCGCGCAGTTTTCAAAGCCCTTCGGAAGTGTAGCAAGGTGATCTGCTGCGCAAAGTACGAAGGCCCATATACCGTCGTCAAGCGTGTGGCAGGGGCTATAAAGCTGCAGCTGTTCCCGCAACTCAGGTATCCAACCTGTTTTTTCATGTCAGCAGGTTCGAAGGTGTACAAGAGGACGCGGAGGATATCCGCAGCAGAGGTGTGTCGCAACGAGCGCTCAACCATGGTGACTTCTCGATTCGACAAAAAGAAAGCGAGTCCGTCCTGGACATCGACTCATTCGAACGCGTGGGGTCCAGGCCGAATTCATAGAAGTAACTTGTGAAGTGGAAGAATCTCCGATTTTGGCCGAGGCTAGTTGGGAGAAGGCGGACACACTTATGGCAGTACAAAAGCGCTCACGACGAGTTCCAGAACAAGCGCGCGAACGGAGGACAGCCTGCCATTAGGTGGAGGGAGGGTGTCCAGGACTCATAGAAAATTTCTAATGCACCCGGTCCGCCCTGCCCAATCTGCTTAGCGAAGTTCGGTTGAACGGCGTCGAATCGGTTGTCAAAGAGGCCCAAACCGCAACCCGCTGTGTGAAACTCAGGGTTATGAAACTCATGGATTATGGTGCATCTTGAGCTTTTTTTGCATTATGAGGGCGCTATGTGGGTTCATTATGTTATGTATGAGTTTTTAGTTGAAAAGGCACCTTTAGGCCTATAAATAGTGGGTGGCTAATAGGCCCATGACCACACAATAGGAGTGTGTTTGTAATGCTGTTTGATAGGATGTAATATCTCAATTTAAGTAGACTGTAAGTACTTAGTTTTTGAGAGAAAAACCATCCTGCCTGCTTTCTCCTTTAGTCAATTTTTCTTGGCATACTTGTCGTAGGACGCGAAGGTCCGGGCTAGCAATAGACAAAGCTTGTCATTAATCTTCGAGCAGGAAAGGTGGGCGTGCGCACGGGCTTTTCCGAACAGAAACAGCTAAGTCCGTGACAACTAGGCTCTATGCGCTTTGCTGCGGCAGTCCTAATAGGCTCGCTGCAGCGGCGCCCCTTGTCTAATAGGGGATAGGGATAGGGTAGCAGATGTTACATGGGTCGGATTTTATAAACAATCCGAAGCCCGAACCCGACTCCAAACCCGAGACCCCACTGAACCTCGACCGACGGATTTTAAAAATTCATATCCAAACCCGAACCGACCAAAATCTAAACGCCGACCCTGGAACCCGAAAATTTAAATCGGAAACAATTATTTCGTTTTTCAAAATATTTCAAATCTACTTATATTAATACTAAATTTTTAAAATGACAAAATTCAAATATAACATCTAAATTTTTTATATATATAAATTCTATAATAATGCAAAAAAAATAAATTCGTTTCGGGTCGGTGTTCCGGGTTTCGGGTCGGGTACAATCAAACATCCCTATCTGAATCCCTATACGTCAGGTTTTTATTATTTGATATCCATATGACCGAATCCATATACATATCCATGACGATATATTCCTTTCATTCGGGTTCAAGGTTGGATAAGAATTTTGGGATATCCATACCTATTCGACATCCTAGTGATAGGGAGTGGACTACCTTTTCCTGGTGCTTCTCTGAGCTTACATACTGCTCTCACTGAGTTTTACTTCTTTACTAGCTTTATTATTTTCTGAGTGTTTACCCCCAATATTGCCGATATCTACAAAGACTTGACGATCGCGCTATCTGTGGCATGCCAAGATAGCTCGTGTCGTTATATCGTTTAGAGTGCTTGCAGAACTTACACTAAAGGGGCAATCTATTTCTTAAGCAAGTGACATACACCTCAAAATTCTCGAATCTCATCTATTCTGCTTTATTCTATTATTACTCGAGATATTGTTCTATTATAGTCTTTGAAAGATTTTCTTTCACTAAACTTCAACATTTAAAAATATTTTAAAAAGGTAATTTTCAGTAAAAGTGTGTGTGTGTATAATGTGGCTGGAAAACTGCTTATTGAGAGTAAAGTCATAAGTGTTTACTATCAACCTCTTATTCCTTTGATGCCTAGGGTAGTGGGATTAGTTTTGAATAGTTAATGATTCGAAGACTACAAACTATATACGTAACTATTTATTTAATACTATCAGCAGTCAAGGTGAAACCTCATATGAGAGTGCCTAGAAGGCTATTGATAGAGTTGAGTAATATTAATCGAGTTAGTATATTTTAAATGGCTATAAATAGTATCAAAATTTCCACCTTCAGGATTATATTAATATTCCACCAACACATGCCCGGAGGCGGTTCCCTCGTATTCTTTCGCACGCTGGCGCGCGCCCCCGCGCGGGGGTCCTGGCCACCCCCTCACGCTGTCAAAGCATGGGCCATCAATGGTCAAAAAATTGATAGGTGAACAATATTTCATACAATCAATAGTTTCTAACACTATATTATATATATACATTATATATATATATATATAATACTATATATACTATATATATATTTTATAGGGGGCTGGTATGCTTCTGGATGCACCGGAACACCTCCGTCTTCGCAACTTGTTTTACGATGGTTGTTACTTTCGAAACGAGCGGATACGGCCTCCTTGTAGAGTTGATCTAAAGTATTTGAAGTACGCTAGAAAATAAATTTTTGTGATTTTTCGACTATCATTTGCCTAGTGATCGGGAACGGAGCTCAAAATCAATAATTTTAATGGACCGTGTGGCCGTTTGCAGATTAAACGTGTATATCAAATCATATGAAAATTTTGATAGAAAAATTCTTTATAAACCATATAAAAAGAATCGCATACTTTGATCTAAATTTTAATGTTCATATATCACTTTTGTAAGATTTTTGTTTTCAGGTCCGGTTGATTTGCTTGAGCCCACATTGATCACTAGGCAAATGATATCGCAATCGCAAAAAATGTTTATTTTAAATATTCAAATACTCTAAGATTCAGTCTAACCGAGCCGTTAGTCGATTCGAATCCGAAACATCGAAAACAACTTTGGAAGCAGGAGCGCTCGTGCTATCCAGAAGCAACAGACAGCACTATATAAAATAGTGTAGAGCACTATGCTATCAGGAAGCATAAAGGAACTAATGCTTCTAACTTTTTGACCATTGGACTCAAAAATTATACGGATTTTTTTTTTTTTTTTTCTTTTTTTGGATGATATGCGGTTCCCCCCAGTGTTGGGTAGTAAACTCTAGTGTTGATGGTCCCATAGGTTATATAGTATTAATCCAAAGGTTAGAAATGATGTAACAGGAGTTGATCTAAAAGCCAAAAATCGAAGCACGCAGATCTCTATACTTCGAT
>NC_033621.1:16685098-16687638 GCF_001540865.1 Ananas comosus
GTTATGGGTACTTTGAGCTTTTGCATTTATGAGGTTAATGTGGTTCATTATGTATGTAGTGGTGTGAGTTGAAAAGTGCACCTTTAGGCCTATAATAGCTGGGGTTGCTAAGGCCATGAAACACAAGAGAGAGTGTGTTGTATGCGATGGTTGTAGGTTGTATTCTCATTAATAGTGTAGTACTTGTTTTTTTTGAGAGGAACCTCTGCCTCTTTCTCTTGTCATTTTTCTTTGCTACTCTAGTCGGTAGACGCGAAGTCCGGGCTAGACAATAACGGACAAAGCTTGTCATTTCGAGGAAGGGTAGGGCCCGCAACGGTCTTTCTGAACAAAAACAGAAGTCCGTGCACTAGGCCCTATGCTGCTTGCTGCGTGCAGTCCTATAGGCTCCGTCTGCAGCGGCGCTGTCTATAGGGATAAGGTATAGGGTAGAGATGTTCAAGTGGGTCGGATTTTTAAAAACTCCGAAGCCTGAACCCGACTCGCACCGAGCACCGAACCGAACCCGAAACCGACGGATTTTAAAAATTCATATCCAAACCCGAACCCGACCAAAAATCTAAAACCCGAACCCGAACCCGAAAATTTGAACCGGAAACAATTATTTCTTTTTTCAATATTTCAAAATATATTATATTAAATCTAAATTTTTAAAATACAAATTCAAATATAACATCAAATTTTTATATATATATATTATATATAATGCAAAATAAATTCGGTTTCGGGTCGGGTTCGGGTTCGGGTCGGGTACAATCAAAATCCATATCTGAATCCATATCCGTCAGGTTTTTATTTTTGATATCCATATCCGAATCCATATCCATATCCATCGGATATATCCGTTTCATTCGGGTTCAGGTTTGGATAAAATTTTGGATATCCATACCTATTGACATCCCTAGTATAGGGGAGTGGACTACCTTTTCCTGGGTGCTTCTCTGAGCTTCATACTGCCTCTCACTGAGTTTTACTTCTTTACTGAGCTTTATTATTTTCTGAGTGTTACCCCATATTGCCGGATTTCTAAAAGACTTCGCATCGCGCTATCTTGGTGGCATGCCAACAGAATAGCTCGTGGTCGTTATATCGTTAGAAGTGCTTGCCAGAACTTCACACATAAAGGGGCAATCTTATTTCTAGGGCAGTGCACAATACACCTCAATTCTCCGATCTCATCTTATCTCTTTATCTCTATTATACTCGGAGATATTGTTTCTTATATATAGTCTTTGAAAAGATTTCTTCACTACTTTCAAAATTTAATATTTTAAAAGGTATTTCAAGTAAAAGTGTGTGTGTGTATAATGTGGCTGGAATGCTATTGAGAGTAAAGTCATAGTGTTTACTATCAACCTCTTATTCCTTTGATGCCTAGGGTTTAGTGGGATTAGTTTGAATAGTAATGATTCGAGGACTACAAACTATATAGTAAATATTATTTATATACTATCAATAGCAGTCAAGGTGAACCCATATAGAATGTGCCTAGAAGGCTATTGATAGAGTTGAGTAATATATAATCGAGTTAGTATATTATTAATGGTATATAAATAGTATCAAATTTCCACCTTCGGATTATTAATATTCCACCAACCCCGCTGTACCATGGGCATTCAATGGTCAAAAATTGATAGTGAACAATATTTCCATACAATCAATAGTATTCTAACACTATATATATATATATATATATATATATATATATATATATATNCACACGCATGGAATGGAAAGGAGAAAGCTCACTTTCTCTCTCTAAATTTCTCCCAAAATAGAGGGAATTGATGGAGATTAAAGCTTCAAGGTGAATTTTCATCTTCATCATTATCTTCCTCTCCATTGGAGCTTGCTTGAGAGGTAAGCTTCAAAACCCTTTAATGGTAGAACTCTAAGGATTGATCCTTATACTCTAAAAATGATTTTAATGGAATCTTAGCATGCTAAATAGAAGATAAATGCTAGAATCTAGGATTAATTTAGTTAATTCTTGCCTAGTTATAAACCTAGGGCTCAAAATGCAATTTTTGGAAATATAAGGGTTTGATCTCATTTGACCCTCCGTAAACCTAATTGATAGGTCACTGAACGCGTTGGAAGCGACGGTTCGGCGTTGGAAGCGACGGTTCGGCGATTCGTCGAGCCGGTGCAAAGTTATTAAAGAAACGGACGTTTAGGCTTCGTTTCCGCTTGGAGAGCCGAGGCGACGTCGTAAAATCCTGGAAACGAATTTGAAGCATCGTGACAAGAAACCGAAGACCTTTAATTTACGGATCGCAAATCGGTGGTCATTTGACGGTCGCTTGTGAGTGGGGTCGAGCCGTGCGGCGTGCGCCGCGGGAGGCCGATTGCGAGTGACGACGAGCAATCGGAACGCGATAAAAGGTGGGTGGTGTCCATCCCGAAGCAACCGGACTTCCTTCTATGTCTAAGTTTTATATTGATCAAATTGCATATTGACATCTTGCATTATAGGGTGATAAATGATGGTTTGGTCCTATACCTTGCATGTTCTTTGGTAGAATAATGTATTTGGCTTA